>NC_081352.1:9756973-9899473 GCF_029784015.1 Lycium ferocissimum
TTATACTATTTCACATGCTATCTATTATGCTTTCATATTGATGTTGATCATTGTTTACATACTCAGTACATTCTTTGTACTGACGTCCTTTTATTTGTGGACACTGCGTCATGCCCGCAGGTGGCCATGGAGACAGACTTGATCCATAACTATATTTTCCAGGGACTACATAGCGGAGCTCCATTTCATTCGGAGCCACAACTTTCGGTATAGATTCTTTTGTGTACATATTCATGGGCACGGCGGGGTCTTGTCCTGCCTATATGATATGTTATACTCTTATTAGTGGCTCGTAGACATGTGTATATGGTTAGATATGTTTGGCCTTGTCGGCCTATATGTTGGGACATTATTTTGTCAAACCTCGTCGGCTTATGTATATTTATTTGGGCATAGTTGTAGATGTTGATATAAATGAATTTTCACCCAATGATATTAGAACGATGATGAACGAAAGTATGATTTAGCCATGTGGCTCACCTAGATGGATGCTGCAAGCACGCTAAGAGGTGCCCGGGTGGGTTAGCATCGGGTGCCCGTCGCGGCCCTCCGGTTGGGTCGTGACAATTGGTAAGCCCAAAAGACATAACAAGGAACTCGTAATGATCATAATGAGTCCCAAAGGCTGTCTTGGGAATATCCTCAGCCCTGATCTTCAATTGGTGATAGCCTAACCTCAAATCAATCTTAGAAAACACGGAAGGTCCCTAAAGCTAGTTAAACAAATCATCAATGCAGGGAATACGATACTTATTTTGAATGGTGACCTTGTTCGAATAGCGGTTATCAATACACATCCACATCGACCCATCCTTCTTCTTCACAAAAAGCATAGGAGCGCCCCAAGGGGAGACGCTTGGTCTAATAAAAGGGGTATTGATTATGAAAAGGGGTTTTGGGCATTGAATGAAGTCTCTTAATTATGGTATTGATGATAATGTCCTTGTTGATTGGGAGTTATTTTATGATATAGTGGAAGTTGATAAAATAGGGAAAATGCTGCTCAAATTTTGTCAATTCGCTAATTATACTAGTTTGAACTTAAGAGCGTTTTCAAATCCTCTTGGATGTAGATTTTTCAAAATTGGAAGGAGGGCGTTAAGTGATTTGAGGAGGCGTTAAGGTATGTTAAGGTTATCCTTCCTTTCATTTTGGCATGATCCTTATGATATGAATGAACAAGCGAAGGAACGACTTCCATATCACTCTACTCTTAGAAACACTAGGAGTACTTCGCCTCTTTGATATTCCTGTACCCCGTTTATAATTTTTCCTTCGGTTAATTGGTCTTGAGATTTCTTATATTTGGTGATGTTAGCTCAAAGGATGTCTATCAAAGGTATTACGACCTTATGTCACTCCGAGAGTTCTATGTATTCATGCATTGCATTTATATACATATGCATACTGAACCGTGATTAGAAGGCGTTATATACACGTATATTATATTTATATGGGGTATGAGGGAAAGGGATAGACGTTATATACGCATTACCACCTAATCAGTTGGTGCACAGTGATGATGATAATGATGATATTAATGATGGCCACAAAGAGGCCGACGGGAAATGAGATATGGATCAGGCTGAATGTTCCTCAGCACTATCAACTATATAAATACATACATATATACATGATCATCATTGAGAGCATTCCTATTATACGCCCACAGAGGCATTGTCAGTTATACAGAGTTATACAGATGCATTCAGACAGTCAATTTCGCTTTTGAGTTTCAGATTTCGTTCATGATTCTTATGTATATGTTACTCTTGTCACGACCCGCTTGGGGGGCTATGACGGATACTCGGAGCTTACTACTAAGCACCACTCATGCTAATCATCATACTCATCTAAAATGCATTTACTATTTTCAACACAACTAGCCATAAGGAATCCTTTATCACTTCCAAAACATGTCCACAATCAAATGCATACGGCCCTCGGGATATCAAAATAAGATACAAATATACAATGTGATCATCATGGGACATCTACTACCCACACGTACGTATCTATGAGCCTCTACTAGAGTATTAGACATAAAGATGGGACAGGACCCCGTCGTGCCCAAACATATACAGAAAAGAATATGATCATGAGTAGCACCTCCGGAATAGTGGAGTGCTCCTGTGAATTCACTGATAAGCTCCTATGGATCTGCACCGTCTCCCTGTTTACCTATAGGCATGAACACAGTGTCCAAAAAGAAAGGACGTCAGTACGAACATTGTACTGAGTATGTAAGGCATGAATAATACTAACATAATAGAGAAATAATAGAGCATGAGGTGAAGATACAACCTGCTTAGCCTTTAAGAGAAAACACATGTTATACATGTTACATATACCATCATCATTAGCCCGCGTTCTGGTAACCATCACACGCCGCCCACTAGTGGTGTCATGTCCGGCCATCTAGGCATGATGTAATCATATGCAGCCCACCTTCGCGGTGACATGTCCAGCCATCTAGGCACGGTGTAATCTCATCATCATATACATCTCATAAAATATACATTAGAACTCAAATGCAAACTATAACTTTGTCGGGGTGACGTAAGGTTGAGGACTCCCGATTTTCATTATGGAGTAATTATAATCATCATACCTCACCTTGAAGGAACTAGCATCATAAGGTGGGTCTAACAATAATGAATAACATCAAGAATCGTTTAAGGATCATTAGCTTCGTGGAATATCATATCATATGTTTTAGGATCCCTAGGCTTAGACTCATTATCATCATTATCATATTCATGACATATCTCTTATCTTTGTCTCATAAGAAGCTCTTGGTCAACATTGACTTATATTTTTCTGGAATTTAAGAAGGTCATAGAAAGATAAAAGAAGTCATGTCATAGGAATCATGCCTTAGAAAAGAAGAGACTAGCCTTACATACCATTGTATCTCTTCAACTGTATCGTCTAATAGCGTGCCTCTCAAGCTTGCGATTCTACCTTCAAGGGAATTCGTACTAAGATTAGATAATTAAAGACATACTTAGGCTTAAGCTAAAGCTATCGAAAATTGGGTAACATCTCCTTTATTTTGATGACTTCCTCCACATAATAAACAACTCCCAATATCAATAATAACACCCATAATATCTTAATCAACAACTTCATCAAGCTAGACATTATTAAATCCTCAACATTCCCTATCAAATCCTTCATAACCCTAGATATGGCACCATACGGTATCCATCCTCATACAATGCCTTTACAACATCTTTAATACTATCCATAACAAGATTATACTCATTACATATTAAGAACTATGATTTAAGTCAAGTCATGATTCAAGAATATTACTAATTTCATGTTTGTACTCCATATTCTCCTCCCTTCCATAATCCAAGTCTTTCAACCTCTCAATACATTTAATAACATGAAATAAACATAAAACTCAACTTAATCACTTAGGAATAAGTCTCGAGTCAATCTACTCCATTAGAATGAAATCCCCCACTTGTATACCAAAGAAATTCTTACCCTTCATAAACCCCAATAGGCTTCGTAGTATATGAATCTCTTAATCTTGGCTTTTGATCTTGGTTTCTTGGTGTAGATTTGTTGTAGAAATAGAGGGAGGGTTTTTGGAGAGTTCTAGAGAGATATAGAATCTGTTTTTGGGAAAATAATGAAATAAAAACGTGGGATCTTATATTTATAACCAGGGCTGGAAAGTTCCAGATCCGCGGGTCGACTAGCAGGGTCGACGGTCATCGACGCGTCGACGGTCCATCGACATGCCCCGTCGAACTGCCACCTGAAATGTCTGATTGCAGAACCTCATCGACGGTGCCAGATGACGGCTCTCGACGGTCCGTCCCTTAGGCCGTCGACGCTGACTGGTTTCAGCAGTTTTCTGAACTGCTCCGTTTTGCTCTAATTCAATTCGTTTCACTTCTAATTCCCTCGCAATGTCAAGAGTGCATATTTATACTCCTGTACACTTACAAGGTAAAATATCTCATGTCCAAAACTCTGGTGCAGATTACCGAACTGAAGGTACACACCACCAATAAGCCAAAATCTCCTTGCCATAAAACGGGAGGTGTAACATTTCTTATGCCTTACATACTCTGTACATTATTCGTAATGACTCCCCTATTACTTTGGGGGGGGAGGGGATACGTTCATGCCCGCAGGTTCAGTTATACAGACAAGCGGTCCAGCTTAGTAGGACTTTCATCCAGCTGTGGTCAGTGCGATCCACTTGATCTGGAGCTGCAGTTCATTTGGCATGCTATTTTTGAGATGTAGATATGCATATGGGTATGACGGGGCCCTGTCCCGTCCTTTCTACAGCTTTGTATTCCAGTAGAGGTCTGTAGATAGTTGTATGTATTTGATATATGATGTAGCCTTGTCGGCTCCTATTCTTTTGTGTATAGCATATGTAGCAGCCTAGTCGGCTTGCACAATTCTTTTCAGCATATAGGTATATATCTATATACAGATGGTACAGAGTTCATGATGTTATCCTTTCATAAGTCAGCATATTTCAGATTGAGTTACTACTGGGCCATCTTGTTATTCAGTGTTGTCCAGGTACGAGTATAGGGGTGTTTGGTCACTAGAGATCAGGCACTCGTCATGACTCATCGGGTTTGGTCGTGACAGAAGTGGTATCAGAGCAGTTTCGTCCTAGGGTTGTCTACAGATCGTGTCTAGTAGAGTTTTGTTTATAGGTGTGTTGTGCACCACACTTATAAACAGGAGGCTGCAGGACATTTAGGATGTTGTCATTCTTTTTCTCTTAGATCGTGCGATAGAGCCATGTGTTAAGGGTTCGCCTTCTAATAATTTGTTCTGATTTCAGCGATGCCTCGCAAGAAAGCTATAGCTTCCCAGAAGGGCAAGGGAGTAGCCGGTGAGGCCACTAGCTGTACTCAGCGGGCTACCAGGGCTCGGGGCAAGTCTCAGAGTGAGAGCACATCTCAGACTTCTCATACCCTGCCTCCAGCACCTGCCTCAGTTCCCCCAATTCCTCAACCAGATGCACCGAACTAGGATATGCGGGATGCTATACAGCTAGTGACCAGATTGGTAGCCGCTTAGGATCAGTTTCAGGGAGTTGGTGCTGATCAGGTAGACCGAGCTGGTAGTGCGATGGTTAAGACTTTTCTTAGGTTAGATCCCCCAGAGTTTTCCATGTTGAAGCCAAATATGGACCCTCAGGACTTTATTGATAGTATACAGAGGACTTTGAGGGTTATGCACGCTGATGAGGTCGAATCAGTGGAGCTGGCTTCTTATAGGCTCCGTGATGTTGCAGTGTAGTGGTACCAGACATGGGAGCTGTCTAGGGGAGAGAATGCCCCTTTAGCTATTTGGCAAGAGTTTTCGGATACTTTTATTCGCCATTATTTGCTGCCAGAGGTTCGGCAGGCCCGAGCAGGCAGGTTTTTACATATCCAACAGGGCATTATGAGTGTTTAGGAGTACAGTGTATACTTTAATTCATTGGCTAGATATGCCCCACCTATGGAGGCTGAGATAGAGGATCGAGTTCATCGTTTCGTGGCTGGTTTAGGGCCATATTTGATTGATGAGTGCACGGCAATTTTGCGTTATAGCCGAGCATGGTTAATTCCTCTATGCGAGCATATGCACAGAATCTAGAAGATCGTAAGGGCTAGCGGAGGACAGAGCGTGAGCGTGATCGAGGCTATGGCACGAGGGCTAGATCTTTATACATGGTTGGTGAGTTCAGGGGAGGACAGAGGCAGCAACATTCCCAGTATCGATTTCATTCAGTAAGGAGTGCACCTCTGCGGTTTTCAAGTCAGAGAGTTGATTGGCCTTCTTATTCCGAAGCGGGCTAGAGTTCTAGATCATCAGGTTCTCAGTACAGACGTAGTCAGACCAGGTGAGACCACCTTTGCCACGGTGTGCTAAATTACACGCTGGGCAGTGTCTCCTGGGATCAGATGCTTGTTATGCTTGTGGGCAGCCAGACCATAAGATGAGGAAATGTCTGATGAGGGGTGGTGCAGGCAATGTTCAGCCTACGGGGTCTATGGCTGGTTCTTCTTCATCAGTACGTTCCTCAAGGCAAGGTTTGCAGACACCTGCAGGACATGGTAGAGGAAGGAGTGGAGGGCCTCAGCACCGCGTCTATGCATTAGCCGGTAGACAGGATCGTGAGTCGTCTCCTGATGTTGTCACAGGTATATTATCAGTTTCCTCCTATGATGTATACGCACTGATTGATCCAGGTTCCACCTTATCATATGTTACACCATTTGTCGCTGGAAGGTTTGGGATAGAGCCTGAATCGATCAAACCATTTGAGATGTCTACGCCAGTTGGTGATCTAGTTATAGCTAGGCGAGTATATCAAGGCTGTGTAGTGATAGTTTAGAATCACCATACCTGTCACGCACCAAATCTGGAGTGGCGTGATCGGCACTCGATGCCAACCTAGTGTTATAGCCCGTATATTGTACGTTTGGAAATTCCAAAGTCGTCGTGGAAAGTTAAGGGCGAGACCATTTTCAGAAATTATCTTAATGAACGAGTTGTTATAAATATTATTTATGGCTATTATTAGTATGGAAATATTATGAAAGGTTAAGGGCAAGAAGAGAAATTCGCAAAATGGGCCGTGGAAATAATGCGGAAGGTTAGGGACAAAATGGTAATATTGAGGAATGTCGAGGGGTAAAATGGGAATTTCACCCAAGTTTCATGAAAGCTCCAAAAAGGCCATATGAGCCATGTGAAGAAAAAGGATGAAAATGATGACAAAGAAGTCATCTTTATATTCAAAAAAAAAAAATGGAGGAGAATTCTAGAAAAATAAAAGGAAGGGAAAAAGAAAAGAAAATTCTAGAGATGGGCATGTGCCCCTCACATGCCTTCAATAACTTTACATATATATATATGAGTTCCTTTTAATTCAAGACAAAAATAAAGAACAAAAACAAAGAAAGATGAAGAGCAAACTAAAGGCCATATTCGGCCATGGAAAAAAAAAAAAAGGAACCCTTGAAATCTTGTCCCAAAAATTATTTTTCTTGTGGTATTCCTACTAATTCAAGGGTCCTCTACAACATGGTGTAATTGTTTCGGAAGATAAGTCGTCCGTTTCGTCATTTCCGTATTCTAGCCTAGTGAAGAAGTTGAAGAAGAAAGGTGAGTTTTAATCTTGTTTTATGTGCTATGAATGGTTTACATGTGTTGTAGTATGTGGAAAATGGAAGAAATTCATGATGGAACACAAGTTGGAGTTAAGGCCGTATGTATGAAGTGTTATGTATGGAAGGATGAATTAAGATTTTGTGATGTATTGGTTGTTGTTGTAATGTGTTGTAATGTGTAGAAAAGAATGGAAATTCGTGAAATATTGCATGTTCAAGTTGAGCCGTGTGAAGTGTTGTTTGGCCGTGTGTTGTGTGCAATGTGTAGGAATAATGAATTAAGTGTATTTAATATGATTATGTAGTGTTGTAATGTATGGAAAACGAATAAAAATCATGGAATGGGTGTATTGTGAGGTTGGCCGAAAATGGACTGTTTTGCATGCCAAAGGATAGACTAATTTTATTTAGTATGTTTGGGTTGTTGCGTTGTGGATTATGTGATGTAAATGAGAGCTTAATGACCCAAGATGGTGTGGTAATGGTTTGCGGGCTGATTTGAAAACCAATGTGATTTTAGTGTCGTTTCTTTATTTATGAGTATAATGTTAATAATGTGTGTAGTGTTGAGGAAGTTTATGAATTTGGAAGATAAAAAGTGTGTTGGTGATATTGTTTGTTGAAGTTGGAGGATTATGTGGTATAGAATCATTATGAGTATTGTAAGTGTGGTTTGAATAATTGTCGGAATTGTTGTTAATAATGTGTTTGCGAGTTCCATTCTCGGATTGTTGTTGATATTTGGGCCGAGCCATATTCTCGGGACGGTGTATTTACAGAGGAGATGCTGCCCAAATTTTTGTAGACAAGTGCAGAATGGAAGAGTTGAAAGCAAAAAGTCTACTATTGACAATTGGTAAACATGACCATTTGCAAATTCTGGGCGAAACGGTATTCGAGATTGAACGAGCATAAGACGTCCGAAAGGTATGTAAGGCTTACCCTTTCTTTCTTTGGCATGTCCTAGATGTAATAGGCTTGAACATGTGCCTCGGGGATCACTCTAATTCTAGAAATCCGAGGTTTAATTTAGTTACTATTCATTCAAGAAATTGAATTAAATGGCTTATGTTTTTTGTAAGTAAATGTTCAAATGCTCATAACTTTTGAAAGCGAAAGAGAAATGACTTGAAATCTCCGAGGAAAGTTTAATGAGACATAATGACCACATTTTTAGGTTCGTTACCTGATTTGACCCGAGGTGGGCCCACAATCCCCGAGACCTACGCGTATTGTTTTGTTAGCCTTATTTCCGTATGTTAACTAATGGAAACTTTTGGCTAATGTTCCAAGTTTGCTATAAGTATCCGATAATTCAGATGTGGGCATTCTGATTTGACTATTCTTATATAAACACTCTGATACGAATGATCTGATATGCATATTTTGATATAAGCGATCGGTGTAGATATTCTAAAATAAAAATCCTGGTATAGGTGTTCAGATATAAATATTTTAATATAAGCATTTGATATAAGTACTTTGGTATGAGTATCCCGATATAAGTGTTCTGCCACAAGCATTTGGATGTGAGTCTTCTGATCTGAGTATTCTGATACGAGCGTCTGATATGAGTTTCTGATCCGAATATTCTGCTATGAGCATCCTCTGTAAGTCTTAATGTTTTCATATACGATCCCGGATCGCTTAAAAAGTCCGAAGAGGTTTCTGCATGTTAAATACTTATAACTCTCCGATGCTAACTCGGCAGAACCCGAGACTTGTTCTGAATCTTCAGATGTTAATAAGCGTATGTATTCATCGAGTCTGATTTCATATGCATATGTTTCGCACTACTCGCTCGCGCGCGACTCAATGTATCTTTCACCGAGTCCCGGGCCGGGGCATGTTATGAACTCGTGTGTACGTCACGATGCGATTCGATTCACCGAGTCCGGGCCGGGGACATGATCTCGTGCGCACTTCTCTCGCACTATTCACCGAGTCCCTCGAACTTGCGGGCGGGACACGTTATCCGTATGTGATTATGATGTGATGTTGTGGGGATGGTGGCCGGGATGGCACATGATTATCATTCACCGAGACCCGCAAGAGGGCCGGGACAGAGGGCGGGACACGTTATGTATACATGATTCTGATATGCATGATTTTATCTACCGAGTCCCTTAATAAAGGGCCGGGACACGTTATTTGCATATATGACATCTGATTCTGCTATATATGATCTTATTCACCGAGTCCCTCATCGGAGGGCCGGGACACGTCATACACATATGAGATTTATGATTTTGACATGCATTCTGTGCTCTGTCCGACATATGTCAACTTCTAAGCCTTCTGTACGTACTGTACTCTGTCCGACGTATGCCAGTATCTGTACGATTTGTATGTTCTGTATTTCATCCGTTACATGATATCATCTGAGCACTCCAAACATTCTGTACTCTGTCTGATATACGATATCATCTGAACATTCTGTACGTTTGATATTCCGTTCGATATATGATCGCATCTGAATGTTCCGTACGTTCTGTACTCCGTCTGACGTGTGACATCACCGTGCGCTCTGTAGTTTATGCACCTCTTCGGACATGCGTCCGTGATGGTAAAATAAGCATTTTGGTACGGTTGTTGACCTACTTACTTTCGTACTTTTCGGCATATGAGACATGTATGTATGGATTGTGTCCGAAAGGTAAGTGTACGGTATTCGAGTATATATATATATATATAAGTTCGTCCGTGTCAATTATCGTTCCGTTTCTTTGTATTGTATGCCTTACATACTCAGTACATATTCCGTACTGACCCCCTGTCTTCGGGGCCGCGTTTCATGCCGCGTGTACTCCCGATGATGATTAGCAGCCATCATGGAAGATGCTCCAGTTGGGTTGGCAGTTCCAATTGCTCCTGGAGTACTGCCGAGTCAGAGTTTGTCTGTTATGATTTCTGGACCTGTGTTAGAGACTTTGCAGACAGCGTCGTGGGTAATGGTTGTCAGTCTGTAAGCGGCTCTGTCAGCCGATATGTTGGTCTGTGCTATATACTGACTTTTGTATGATTATAGTTTTGTTCGAGTTGAAAGCTACGAAAGAAGCAAAAAAATCTACTATGTATTTTATCTTATTTGATTTAAAAAGTTTGACGTGATTTTATGTGCAGCAAGAGTCTGAGGGTCCGCTTGGCCCTAAATAAGGGTCGGGTGCCCATCACGTCCCATCAGAATTGGGGGCGTGACAAAGTGGTATCAGAGCGAGGTCTGTCCGTGGGGTTGTCTGCAAAGTCGTGTCCGGTATAGTCCTGTTTATGATGTGAAGCGCGCCACATTTATAAACAGGAGGCTACGGGGCATCTAGGAATTGTTGACCTTCTTTTCGTCATAGATCGTGCGATAGAGCCAAGTCATAGGAGAATGAAATAAGAAATTCCATCGTAAGCCTTACATACGATGAAAGGAGGTAAGTGTGGATATATTGATCGATTACCCGAGACCGGCGATTCCGGATGGCAAGAATGTGATATGAAGTTATATACTCGTAAGGTATTGATGGCATTCGCGGTGTACGATTTCGGCTAATAAGAATTGTAAAGGTAGTATGGAAGATTAAAAGGGTAAAATAGTAAATGTACAAGAAAGGACGTGCTACGAGCATGTGTCGGAATACGTGAAACTTTGACCGGCTCCGATTATGTAATAAAGGCCATATGAAAAAGCGTATGCGATTATATCGATAATAAAGCACCGAATTCCATCAAAGATTCGAGGTTAAGCGTGCTCGGGCGGGAGCAATTTCGGGATGGGTGACCCGCGGGAAGGAAGTAAGAAATTCCAAAGATTTAGTTGCAAAGGACAAATGAGAAACCAGAACGGCCTAAGTGAAGTCAGACTATATGAGATGATTGGAGACCACAAAAGGCTACGCAGCATGCGACGGGCCCGATTAAAGAAGAAATGAAAAGTATGTCACGGTTCTAAAATTTGGATAGGCTTGAATAGTGTACGGAAGTATTCGTGGGTTAGTTGATACTAATTATATGTGTATATGTATGAACATGTATGATATTTTATATGTGAAGGCATCGACGGAAAGTGAAGAGAAAACTTATGGTAAGAAATTTTGCTATGTTGTGCGAAGTCGAAAGGAAGAATGTTGGTTTATGAAGGAACCCCTCCCGAAGTGCTACAAGACCCCGTGAGGTCAATTGAACATTCGAGGACGAATGTTCTAAAGGGGGGGAGGATGTTATAGCCCGTATATTGTACGTTTGGAAATTCCAAAGTCGTCGTGGAAAGTTAAGGGCGAGACCATTTTCAGAAATTATTTTAATGAACGAGTTGTTATAAATATTATTTATGGCTATTATTAGTATGGAAATATTATGAAAGGTTAAGGGCAAGAAGAGAAATTCGCAAAATGGGCCGTGGAAATAATGCGGAAGGTTAGGGACAAAATGGTAATATTGAGGAATGTCGAGGGGTAAAATGGGAATTTCACCCAAGTTTCATGAAAGCTCCAAAAGGCCATATGAGCCATGTGAAGAAAAAATGAAAAATAAAAAAAGTCATCTTTATATTCAAAAAAAAAAATGTGGAGGAGAATTCTAGAAAAATAAAAGGATGGGAAAAAGAAAAGAAAATTCAAGAGATATTAATACATCACATGCCTTCATTCTTGCATATATATATAAGTTCCTTTTAATTCAAGACAAAAATGGAGAACAAAAACAAGAACATGGAGAGAAAACTAAAGGCCATATTCGGCCAAAAAAAAAAAAAAAGGAACCCAAGAAATCTTGATCCCAAAAATTTTTTTCTTGTAGTATTTCCACTAAATCAAGGGTTCTCTACAACATGGTGTAATTGTTTCGGAAGATAAGTCGTTCCGTTTCGTCATTTCCGTATTCTAGCCTAGTGAAGAAGTTGAAGAAGAAAGGTGAGTTTTAATCTTGTTTTATGTCTATGAATGGTTTGTTTGTGTTGTGGAATGTGGAAAATGGAAGAAATTCATGATGGAAACAATGGAGTTTGGCCGTATGTATATAGTGTGTGTACGTGTGTAGGATGAATTAATATTTGTGATGTATGAGTTGATTTTGTAATATTTTGTTGTAATGTGTAGAAAAGAATGGAAAGTTTGATGAATTTTGCATGTTGTGGATGTGAAGTGTTGGCCGTGTGTTGTGTGTGTAGGAAAAAATGTAAATTTGTATGTTAATATCGATGGTTGTCGATGTGTAATCTATGGAAAATGATAAATTTGATGGTTTAAATTGATGTTGGAATTGTTATGGGCTGATTTGGAAATGAATATAATGTTAGTGTCGTTTCTCTATTTATGAGTATAATGTTGCTAAGGTGTGTATTGTTGAGGAAGTTTATGAATTTGGAGGATGTGTAAATTGAAAATGATGTTCTTGCATGTATAAAATATAATGTTGTTAGTATAGTGTTGTTGGAATATAAATTATGATGTTGTTATTATTTTATTGGAGTTGGAAGATCTTGAAGAAAGTAGTATATTGATTGGAATTGTTGGAATGTACTTTGGGTTGGTTATTGAAATTGTTAGCATGATTGTTGGTTTGTTGTTGATTTGTTGGCCGGGTTGAATTCCCGGATTGTTGTTGATGTTAATTTGGGCCGAGCCGTATTCTCGGGACGTGGTATTTACAGGGGAGGTGCTGCCCAAATTTTTGTAGACAAGAACTAATTCAAGGTTGGAAAAAGTCTGAATATTGAAATGGTAAACATGACCATTTGCAGATTTTGGCGAACTTTGGACGAGGATTTGGAGAGCATAAGACGTCCGAAAGGTACGTAAGGCTTCCCTATTTTCTTTGGCATGTCCTAGATGTACTAGGCTTGATTACGTGCCTCGGGATCACTCTAATTCTAGAAATCCGAGGTTGAATTTAGTTACTATTCATTCGGTAAAATTGAATTAAATGACTTATGTTTTGTAAATAAATGTTCAAACGCTCATAACTTTGAAAACGAAAGAGAAATGACTTGAAATCTTCGAGGAATAATTTAATAAGACATAGTGACCACATTTTTATGTTCGTTACCGATTTGACCAAAGGTGGGCCCACAACCCCGAGACCTATGTATATGGTTTTATTTGTCTTATTTTCGCACGATAATTAATGAAAACTTTTGACTAATGTTCCAAGTTTGCTATAAGTATCCGATAATTCGGATGTGGATGCTTTGATTTGACTATTCTTATATAAACACTCGACACGAACGATCGATGTGATAATTTGATATAAGCGATCGGTGTAAATATTCTAAAATAAAATTCGATATAGGTATTCGGATATATATTTTAATATAAGCATTTGATATAAGTATGGTATGGATATGATATAAGTGTTTCGGTACGCATTTGGATGTGAGCTTTATGATACGAGTATTCGATACGAGTGTACGATATGAGTTTCGATCCGAATATTCTGCTATGAGCATTCTCTGTAAGTCTTAATGTTTTCATATACGATCCGGATCGCTTAAAAAGTCCGAAGAGGTTTACGTATGTTAAATGCTTATAACTCTCCGATGCTAACTCGGAAGAACCGAGACTTGTTCGATTCTTCGGATGTTAATAAGCGTATGTATTCGTCGAGTACGATTCTATATGCATATGTTTACGCACTACTCGCTCGTGCGCGACTCAATGTATCTTTCATCGAGTCCGGGCCGGGGCATGTTATGATCTCGTGTGTACGTCACGATGCGATTCGATTCACCGAGTCCGGGCCGGGACATGTTATCGTGCGCACTTCCGCATTATTCACCGAGTCCCTCGAACTTGCGGGCGGGACACGTTATCCGTATGTATTTATGATTTGATGATACGGGGATGGTGGCCGGATGGCATATTATGATTATTCACGAGACCCGCGAGAGGGCGGGACACGTTATGTATGTATGATTCGATATGCATGATTTATCTACCGAGTCCCTTAATAAAGGGCGGGACACGTTATGCATATATGACATATGATTCGATATATATGATTTTATCCACCGAGTCCTCATAATAAAGGGCGGGACACGTTATTTGCATATATGATATGATTTTATACATGGTCCTATTCACGAGTCCCTCATCGAGGTCCGGGACACGTCATATGATTCATGATTTTGGATACATGCCTTCGAATTCCGTATATATCGCACGAGCCTTTTGTACGTTCGTATGCCGTTCGATGTAAACGACATTTGTATACGATTTGTACGCTAGGCACTTCATCCGTTATGATATCATCCGGGCACTCCATTCGTACTGCTACGTACGATATACGATATCATCGAACATTCGCATGTTTGGTATTCCGTTCGATATATGATCGCATCCGAATGTTCCGTACGTTCGTATCGTCGACGTATGACATCACCGTGCGCTCTCGTAGTTTATGCACCTCTTCGGACATGCGTCCGGGAACGCAAGTTAAGCATTTTGGTATTTCGATTGATTATTTATTTTACGTATACTTTCGGCTTATGAGACATATATGTATGGATTGTGTACGAAAGGTACGTGTACGGTACTACGATATATATATATATATATAAGTATTTAATGGGTTCGTACGTGTCAATTCTGTCTTGCTTATTTGTGTTGCGTGCCTTACGTACTCGGTACATATTCCGTACGACCCCCCCTTCTGTCTTCGGGGGCTGCGTTTCATGCCGCGCGGTACTCCCGGATGGTGATGAGGTTATGGAAGATGTTCCGGCGGAGGTGGCAAGCTCCATTTTCCCGATCTTGCCGCGAGTCGAGTTTGTACGATTTGATTTTACGGACGTGTTAGAGACTTTGCGGACGGCGTGTGGGTATGATATGTCGATCTGTCGGCGGCTCCGTCGTAGATATGTTGATTTGCGTTATGTATTAAATTTTGTATGATTATAGTTTTGATTGTAAAATTTGAAAGCAAAAAAAAATCTACTATGTCATTTATCTTATTCGATTTAAAAAAGTTTGAAAAAAAAAATTTATGTGCGTAATAAGAGTACGAGGGGTTCGCTCGGCCTAAATGTGGGGTCGGGTGCCCATCACGTCCCTAATAAGGTTAGGGTGTGACAAAGTGGTATCGAGAGCGAGGTACGTCCGTGGGGTTGTACGCAAAGTCGTGTCCGGTAGAATCTGTTTATGGTGTGAAGCGCGCCACATTTATAAACGGGGAGGCTACGGGCATCTAGGAATTGTTGACCTTCTTTACGTCATAGATCGTGCGATAGAGCCAAGACATAGGAGAATGAAATAAGAAATTCCATCTGTAAGCCTTACGTACGATGAAAGGAGGTAAATGTGGATATATCTGATCAGTTACCCGAGACTGACAGTTCTGGATGGCAAGAATGTGATATGAAGTTATATACTCTGTAAGGTATTGCTGGCATTCGCGGTGTACAGATTTTGGCTAATAAGAAGTTGTAAAGGTAGTATGGAAGATTAAAAGGGTAAAATAGTAAATGTGCAAGAAAGGACGTGCTACGAGCATGTGTCGAGAATACGTGAAAGTTTGAGCGGCTCCAGTTATGTGATAAAGGCCATATGAAAAAGCGTATGCGATTATATCGATAATAAAGCACCGAATTCCATCAAAAATTCGAGGTTAAGCGTGCTCGGGCGGGAGCAATTTCGGGATGGGTGACCCCACAGGGAAGGAAGTAAGAAATTCCAAAGATTTAGTTGCAAAGGGCAAATGAGAAACCGAATGGCCTAAGTGAAGTCAGACTATATGAGATGATTGGAGACCACAAAAGGCTACGCAGCATGCGACAGGCCCGATTAAAGAAGAAATGAAAAGTAGGTCCCGGTTTGAAATCTGGATAGGCTTGAATAGTGTCTGGAAGTATTCTGTGGGGTAGTTGATGCTAATGATATGTGTATATGTATGTGAATATGTATGACATTTTATATGTGAGGGTATCGACGGAAAGTAAAAGAGAAAACTTATGATAAGAAATCTTGCTATGTTGTACGCGGAATTGGAAAGAAGAACCGTTGGTGCAAAAGGAACCCCTCCCGAAGTGCTACAAGACCCCGTGAGGTCAATTGAACATTCGAGGACGAATGTTCTAAAGAGGGGAGGATGTTATATCCCGTATTTCATGTATTCGGATAATTCGAGAAAGTCGTCGTGGAAAGTTAAGGCGAGACCATTTTCAAAATTATTTTAATGAACGAGTTGTTATAAATATTATTTATGATTATTATAAGTATGGAAATATTGTGAATGGTTAAGAGCAAGAAGAGAAATTCGCAAAATGGGCCGTGAAAATAATGCGGAAGGTTAGGGACAAAATGGTAATACTGAGGAAAGTCGAAGGGCAAAACGGGAATTTCACCTAAGAATCATGAAGGTTCCAAAGGGCCATAGTAGCCATGCAAAAAATAAAAATGAAAAATGACAAAGAAGTCATCTTTATATTCAAAAAAAAAAAAATGGAGGAGAATTCTAGAAAAATAAAAGGAAGGGAAAAAGAAAAGAAAATTCTAGAGATGGGCATGCCCCTCACATGTTTCATAACTTTGCATATATATATATGATTCCTTTTAATTTGGACAAAAATAAAAACAAAAACATGGAGAGAAAACTAGTATGGCCTATTCGGCCATGGAAAAAAAAAAAAAGGAGACCTTGAAATCTTGATCCCAAAAATTTCTTTCTCTGGTATTTCTACTAAATTCAAGGGTTCTCTACAACATGGTGTAATTGTTTCGGAAGATAAGTCGTCCGTTTCGTCATTTCCGTATTCTAGCCTAGTGAAGAAAGTTGAAGGAAAAAGGTGAGTTTTAATTCTTTTTTATGTCATGAATGGTTTGTTTATGTTGTGGAATGTGGAAAATGGATAAAATTCATGAATATGGAACACATGGTATTTGTATATATGTATGTGTGGCCGTGTGTATGTGAAGTTAATATAAGCAAGATGAGTTGATTTTACGTAATATTTTAGTTGTGGTTGTTATGAACTCTATATTGGCAAGGAAAGTTTGATGATTTTGGTTAAGGTTGTGGATGTTGGTGAGTTGGCCGTATGGTACATATGTTGTGTAGGAAAAAATGAGTAAATTTCTATGTAGTAATTCGATGGTTGTCGATGTGTATTCTATGACGAAAATGAGAATTTGATGGTTTAAATTGATGTTGGAATTGTTATGGGCTGAAAGGAAATGAATATAATGTTAGTATGTTATGAGTATAATGTTGCTAAGGTGTGTATTGTTGAGGAAGTTTATGAATTTGGAGGATGTGTAAATTGAAAATGATGTTCTTGATGTATAAAATATAATGTTGATTAGTATAGTGTTGTTGGAATATAAATTATGATATAATGTTAATAATGTGTTAGTGTGGAGTTTATGAATTTGGAAGAAAGTGTGTTAGTGATATTGATTGGAATTGTTGGAATGTACTTTGGGTTGGTTATTGAAATTGGTTTGAATAATTGTTGGTTTGTTGTTGATTTGTTGGCGGGTTCCATTCTCGGATTGTTGTTGATAATTTGGGCCGAGCCATATTCTCGGGACGGTGTATTTACGGAGGAGAATCTTTGCCCAAATTTTTGTAGACAAGAACTAATGGAAGAGTTGGAATTTCAAAAGTCATGAATAGTGAAATGGTAAACATGACCATTTGCAAATTTGGCGAAACGGGATTCGAGGATTTGAGAGCATAAGACGTCCGAAAAAGGTATGTAAGGCTTACCCTTTCTTTCTTTGGCATGTCCTAGATGTACTAGGCTTGAACATGTGCCTCGGGGATCACTCTAATTCTAGAAATCCGAGGTTTAATTTAGTTACTATTCATTCGGTAAAATTGAATTAAATGACTTATGTTTTTTGTAAATAAATGTTTAAATGCTCATAACTTTGAAAGCGAAAGAGAAATGACTTGAAATCTTCGAGAATAGTTTAATAAGACATAGTGACCACATTTTTATGTTCGTTACCGATTTGACCAAAGGTGGGCCCACAACCCCGAGACCTACGTATATTGTTTTGTTTGTCTTATTTCGCGCGATAATTAATGGAAACTTTTGACTAATGTTCCAAGTTTGCTATAAGTATCCGATAACCCGGATGTGGATGCTTTGATTTGACTATTCTTATATAAACACTCGATACGAATGATCCGATATGAAAATTTGGATAAGCGATCCGGTGTAGATATTCTAAAATAAAAATCACGGTATAGGTGTTCGATATAAATATTTTAATATAAGCATTTGATATAAGTACTTTGGATATGAGTATCCCGATATAAGTGTTACGCAAGCATTTGGATGTGAGTCTTATGATACGAGTATTCGATACGAGCGTCGATATGAGTTTTACGATCCGAATATTACGCTATGAGCATTCTCTCGTAAGTCTTAATGTTTTCATATACGATCCGGATCGCTTAAAAAGTCCGAAGAGGTTTCGTATGTTAAATACTTATAACTCTCCGATGCTAACTCGGAAGAACCGAGACTTGTTCGATTCTTCGGATGTTAATAAGCGTATGTATTCATCGAGTCCGATTTCATATGCATATGTTTACGCACTACTCGCTCGTGCGCGACTCAATGTATCTTTCACCGAGTCCGGGCCGGGGCATGTTATGATCTCGTGTGTACGTCACGATGCGATTCGATTCACCGAGTCCGGGCCGGGACATGATCTCGTGCGCACTTCTCTCGCATTATTCACCGAGTCCCTCGAACTTGCGGGCGGGACACGTTATCCGTATGTGATTTATGATTTGATGATGTGGGGATGGTGGCCGGGATGGCATATTATGATTATTCACGAGACCGCGATGAGGGGCGGGACACGTTATGTATACATGATTCGATATGCATGATTTCATCTACCGAGTCCCTTAATAAAGGGGCGGGACACGTTATGTACTATATGATTCGATATATATGATTTTATTCACCGAGTCCCTCATCGGAGGGCGGGACACGTTATACACATATGAGATTTATGATTTTGACATGCATTACTCCTCCGTCGTCATATGAGATTCATGATTTTGGATGTCAATCCGTATATATTCTAAGCCTTCGAGCCTTTTGTACGTCTTGTACTCGTCCGACGTATGCCGGCATTTGTACGATTTGTATCGTTCGTATTTCATCCGTTACATGATATCATCCGAGCACTCCAAACATTACGTACTCGTCGATATACGATATCATCCGAACGTTCGCACGTTTGATATTCCGTTCGATATATGATCGCATCCGAATGTTCCGTACGTTACGTGCTCCGTCGACGTGTGACATCACCGTGCGCTACGTAGTTTATGCACCTCTTCGGACATGCGGTCCGTGATGGTAAAATAAGCATTTTGGTACTACGGTTGTTGATTATTTATTTTCGTATACTTTCGCATATGAGACATGTATGTATGGATTGTGTACGAAAGGTAATGTGTACGCCGGTATTACGATATATATATATATATAAGTATTTAATTTGTGTCAATTATCGTTCCGTTTCTTTGTATTGCGTGCCTTACATACTCGGTACATATTCCGCATCGACCCATTTGTCTTCGGGGGGTGCGTTTCATGCGCGCGGAGTACTCCCGGATGATTATGAGGTTATATGGAAGATGTTCCGGCGGAGGTGGCAAGCTCCATTTTCCCGAATCTTCTTGCGAGTCGAGTTTGTCGATTTGATTTTACGGACTGTGTTAGAGACTTTGCGGACGGCGTGTGGGTATGATATGTCGATCTGTCGGCGGCTCCGTCGGCCGATATGTTGATTTGCGTTATATATTAAATTTTGTATGATTATAGTTTTGTAAAATTTGAAAAAGCAAAAAATCTACTATGTATTTTATCTTATTTGATTTAAAAAGTTTGAAAAAATTTTATGTGCGTAATAAGAGTCCGAGGGTCCGCTTGGCCCTAAATAAGGGTCGGGTGCCCATCACGTCCCATAAGGTTGGGGGTGTGACAAAGTGGTATCGGAGCGAGGTCTCTGTCCGTGGGGTTGTACGCAAAGTCGTGTCCGGTATAGTCTTTTGTTTATGGTGTGAAGCGCGCCACATTTATAAACGGGGAGGCTACGGGGCATCTAGGAATTGTTGACCTTCTTTTACGTCATAGATCGTGCGATAGAGCCAAGTCATAGGAGAATGAAATAAGAAATTCCATCCGTAAGCCTTACGTACGACGGAAGGAGGTAAATGTGGATATATTTGATCGATTACCCGAGACCGAGCGATTCCGGATGGCAAGAATGTGATATGAAGTTATATACTCGTAAGGTATTGATGGCATTCGCGGTGTACGATTTTGGCTAATAAGAATTGTAAAGGTAGTATGGAAGATCAAAAAAGGGTAAAATAGTAAATGTACAAGAAAGGACGTGCTACGAGCATGTGTCGAATACGTGAAAGTTTGGTGGCTCCAGATTATGTAATAAAGGCCATATGAAAAAGCGTATGCGATTATATCAGTAATAAAGCACCGAATTCCATCAAAAATTCGAGGTTAAGCGTGCTCAGGCGGGAGCAATTTCAGGATGGGTGACCCCCTGGGAAAGAAGTAAGAAATTCCAAAGATTTAGTTGCAAAGGACAAATGAGAAACCAGAATGGCCTAAGTGAAGTCGGACTATATGAGATGATTGGAGACCACAAAAGGCTACGCGGCATGCGATGAGGCCCGATTAAAGAAGAAATGAAAAGTATGTCACGGTTTGAAATTTGGATAGGCTTGAATAGTGTACGGAAGTATACGTGGGTTAGTTGATACTAATTATATGTGTATGTGTATGAACATGTATGATATCCCATATGTGAAGGCATCGACGGAAAGTAAAAGAGAAAACTTATGGTAAGAAATTTTGCTATGTTGTGCGCGAAGTCGAAAGGAAGAACCGTTGGTTTATGCAAAAGGAACCCCTCCCGAAGTGCTACAAGACCCCGTGAGGTCAATTGAACATTCGAGGACGAATGTTCTAAAGGGGGGGAGGATGTTATAGCCCGTATATTGTACGTTTGGAAATTCCAAAGTCGTCGTGGAAAGTTAAGGGCGAGACCATTTTCAGAAATTATCTTAATGAACGAGTTGTTATAAATATTATTTATGGCTATTATTAGTATGGAAATATTATGAAAGGTTAAGGGCAAGAAGAGAAATTCGCAAAATGGGCCGTGGAAATAATGCGGAAGGTTAGGGACAAAATGGTAATATTGAGGAATGTCGAGGGGTAAAATGGGAATTTCACCCAAGTTTCATGAAAGCTCCAAAAGGCCATATGAGCCATGTGAAGAAAAAGGATGAAAATGATGACAAAGAAGTCATCTTTATATTCAAAAAAAAAAAAAAATGGAGGAGAATTCTAGAAAAATAAAAGGAAGGGAAAAAGAAAAGAAAATTCTAGAGATGGGCATGTGCCCCTCACATGCCTTCAATAACTTTACATATATATATATGAGTTCCTTTTAATTCAAGACAAAAATAAAGAACAAAAACAAAGAAAGATGAAGAGCAAACTAAAGGCCATATTCGGCCATGGAAAAAAAAAAAAAGGAACCCTTGAAATCTTGTCCCAAAAATTATTTTTCTTGTGGTATTCCTACTAATTCAAGGGTCTCTACAACATGGTGTAATTGTTTCGGAAGATAAGTCGTTCGTTTCGTCATTTCCGTATTCTAGCCTAGTGAAGAAGTTGAAGAAGAAAGGTGAGTTTTAATCTTGTTTTATGTCTATGAATGGTTTACATGTGTTGTGGAATGTGGAAAATGGAAGAAATTCATGATGGAACACAAGTTGGAGTTATTTGTATATATGTATGAAGTGTTATGTATGGAAGGATGAATTAAGATTTTGTGATGTATTGGTTGTTGTTGTAATGTGTTGTAATGTGTAGAAAAGAATGGAAAGTTTGAAATGATGCATGTTAAGGTTGTGGATGTTGGTGAAGTGTTGTTTGGCCGTGTGTTGTGTGCAATGTGTAGGAATAATGAATTAAGTGTATTTAATATGATTATGTAGTGTTGTAATGTATGGAAAACGAATAAAAATCATGGAATGGGTGTATTGTGAGGTTGCCGAAAATGGGCTGATTTGCATGCCAAAGGATAGATATAATTTTATTTAGTATGTTTGGGTTGTTGCGTTGTGGATTATGTGATGTAAATGAGAGCTTAATGACCCAAGATGGTGTGGTAATGGTTGCGGGCTGATTTGAAAACCAATGTGATTTTAGTGTCGTTTCTTTATTTATGAGTATAATGTTAATAATGTGTGTAGTGTTGAGGAAGTTTATGAATTTGGAAGATAAAAGTGTGTTGGTGATATTGTTTGTTGAAGTTGGAGGATTCGGGTGGTATAGAATCATTATGAGTATTGTAAGTGTGGTTTGAATAATTGTCGGAATTGTTGTTAATAATGTGGCCGAGTTCCATTCTCGGATTGTTGTTGATATTTGGGCCGAGCCATATTCTCGGGACGGTGTATTTACAGAGGAGATGCTGCCCAAATTTTTGTAGACAAGAACTAATGGAAGAGTTGAAAGCAAAAAGTCTACTATTGACAATTGGTAAACATGACCATTTGCAAATTTTGGCGAAACGGGATTCGAGATTGAACGAGCATAAGACGTCCGAAAGGTATGTAAGGCTTACCCTTTCTTTCTTTGGCATGTCCTAGATGTAATAGGCTTGAACATGTGCCTCGGGGATCACTCTAATTCTAGAAATCCGAGGTTTAATTTAGTTACTATTCATTCAGTAAAATTGAATTAAATGGCTTATGTTTTTTGTAAGTAAATGTTCAAATGCTCATAACTTTTGAAAGCGAAAGAGAAATGACTTGAAATCTCCGAGGAAAGTTTAATGAGACATAATGACCACATTTTTAGGTTCGTTACCTGATTTGACCCGAGGTGGGCCCACAACCCCGAGACCTACGCGTATTGTTTTGTTAGCCTTATTTCCGTATGTTAACTAATGGAAACTTTTGGCTAATGTTCCAAGTTTGCTATAAGTATCCGATAATTCAGATGTGGGCATTCTGATTTGACTATTCTTATATAAACACTCTGATACGAATGATCTGATATGCATATTTTGATATAAGCAGTCCGGTGTAGATATTCTAAAATAAAAATCCTGGTATAGGTGTTCAGATATAAATATTTTAATATAAGCATTTGATATAAGTACTTTGGTATGAGTATCCCGATATAAGTGTTCTGCCACAAGCATTTGGATGTGAGTCTTCTGATCTGAGTATTACGATACGAGCGTCGATATGAGTTTCGATCCGAATATTCGCTATGAGCATCCTCTCGTAAGTCTTAATGTTTTCATATACGATCCCGGATCGCTTAAAAAGTCCGAAGAGGTTTCTGCATGTTAAATACTTATAACTCTCCGATGCTAACTCGGAAGAACCCGAGACTTGTTACGAATCTTCAGATGTTAATAAGCGTATGTATTCATCGAGTCTGATTTCATATGCATATGTTTCTGCACTACTCTGCTCGTGCGCGACTCAATGTATCTTTCACTGAGTCCCGGGCCAGGGCATGTTATGAACTCGTGTGTACGTCACGATGCGATTCTGATTCACTGAGTCCCGGGCCAGGACATGATCTCGTGCGCACTTCTCTGCACTATTCACCGAGTCCCTCGAACTTGCGGGCCGGGACACGTTATCTGTATGTGATTATGATGTGATGTTGTGGGGATGGTGGCCAGGATGGCACATGATTATCATTCACCGAGACCCGCAGTAGAGGGCCGGGACACGTTATGTATACATGATTCATCGATATGCATGATTTTATCTACCGAGTCCCTTAATAAAGGGCCGGGACACGTTATTTGCATATATGACATCGATTCTCGCTATATATGATCTTATTCACCGAGTCCCTCATCGGAGGGCCGGGACACGTCATACACATATGAGATTTATGATTTTGACATGCATTCTGTGCTCTGTCCGACATATGTCAACTTCTAAGCCTTCTGTACGTACTGTACTCTGTCCGACGTATGCCAGTATCTGTACGATTTGTATGTTCTGTATTTCATCCGTTACATGATATCATCTGAGCACTCCAAACATTCTGTACTGCCTGCAATCGATATACGATATCATCTGAACATTCTGTACGTTTGATATTCCGTTCGATATATGATCGCATCTGAATGTTCCGTACGTTCTGTACTCCGTCTGACGTGTGACATCACCGTGCGCTCTGTAGTTTATGCACCTCTTCGGACATGCGGTCTGTGATGGTAAAATAAGCATTTTGGTACTCTGGTTGTTGACCTACTTACTTTCTGTACCCTTTTCTGGCATATGAGACATGTATGTATGGATTGTGTCTGAAAGGTAAGTGTCTGGTATTCTGAGTAGTGTATGCACCTGATAGTTCTGTCTGTGTCAATTATCGTTCCGTTTCTTTGTATTGTATGCCTTACATACTCAGTACATATTCCGTACTGACCCCCTGTCTTCGGGGGCTGCGTTTCATGCCGCGCAGGTACTCCCAGATGATTAGCAGCCATCATGGAAGATGCTCCAGTTGGGTTGGGGTTCAATTGCTTTCCGGAGTACCGCCGAGTCGCAGTTTGTCCGTTATGATTTACGGACTCGTGTTAGAGACTTTGCGGACAGCGTCGTGGGTAATGGTTGTCGATGCCGTAAGCGGCTCGTCGCCCGATATGTTGGTCCGTGCTATATCCGACTTTTGTATGATTATAGTTTTGTTCGAGTTGAAAGCTACGAAAGAAGCAAAAAAATCTACTATGTATTTTATCTTATTTGATTTAAAAAGTTTGACGTGATTTTATGTAAAAGAAGAGTCTGAGGGTCCGCTTGGCCCTAAATAAGGGTCGGGTGCCCATCACGTCCCATCAGAATTGGGGGCGTGACACCTAGGCCGGAGCGAACCACTTTAAATCTGAAACTCTGAGAGTAACCCCTAACTTAAACCAATAAGGCCTACTTGCACACAAATAAAATACCAACATGCCGGCGAGGCTGTAATCTGGCTATATATATATACTGACTATCTCATCTGAACAGGGCACACCCACCCAAAATATAAATACACAACTGAGCAAGCCGATGAGGTTGCCATGTATGTTGTGCAACAAAATAACACCCGACAAGGCTACATAACATCCCCAACATCGTGCAACTATCCACAGACCTCAAGAGAACACGAGCTGTAGAAAGGACAGGACATGGCCATGTCGTACCTATATATACATGTCAAAATAGTATACCACAAAGGGACTACAGCTCCGGACCAAGTAGAGCGCACCTACTGCGGCTGAGTGGAAGGTCTACTGAGTTGGATCGTCTGTCTGACTACCTGAACCTGCGGGCATAAACGCAGTGCCCCCAAGCAAAAGGGACGTTAGTACGAAACAATGTACCGAATATGTAAGGCAACGTATAATCGAAACTTAACTGAAAATATAATAATCTGGAGGCCAAAGAATGCTATGAATATCTCACCTAACTTGTCTCAAATGAACTGCAATACCATGATAACATATGTCTCACTAACCAAGCAGCCAGGCCAAATAAAATGTCTCACTGACCCATCGACCAAGCAAATCTGTCACACCGACCAAGTGGCCAGGCTAATTAAAATGTCTCACTGACCAAGTGGCCAGGCTAAATGAAATGTCTCACTGACCAAGTGGCCAGGCTAAATAAAATGTATGTATATCAGGTATGCGCTGGAAAGTATCAATACTGTAACATGTCTCCTTTATCTCTTTATGAACTCGAGGACATAGGGAGGGGATATGGCCCCTCAGAAAGAATAACATAACACTCGAAAACTAGACAATAATATGATAAGCTCTACTTTGACAAATCTCTAGTCATAAGGTTTATCGCGCTCTTACCATATATGGAATCATGCCAAGAAAAGAAGGAGCAACCTTAACATACCTGGAAGCTTATTTCTCGACTTTCCAACTTACTTCCCGTCTTGCAATCTTCATAAGGTCATTCGTGGTCTCGTAATCTACATATAAAACCATTCATACTATTGTTAGGCTTATTGTTATATGCTTGTCTTAAGCCTTCAAATTAAATCCCCTGAAAATCTGTCGAAATTCGGGCAGCATCTCCCCTGTTTATATTCCTAGCCCGAAATCACAATACCAACAACCAACACAACAACAACAACACTAACACCAATAGCATCATCATCAATACTAAAATATTTCATAAAACATCCCACACGATGTTTATCAACATACAATAACAATATACACTTCCTTTCTTCCTAATTAAGAAGCATAATCTCATCAACACACTAACAACATTAGATACCATCCATATACATGGAAATTAGCCCAACAACACAGCCACAACATGCTCAAACCAGTCCATAAGCTCAGCAACTACAACATAACACTTTCTGACCTTTCCTCCATAACTTTTTTTCATTTTTAAGACTTACTAAACCTTCAAATCAACTCAACATAAGAGATAGGATGAAGAACAAACGTTATACTTAAAGAAATTTAGCCACACCAACTTTCTTCAAGACCAAAGTCACTACAACATTAAGTAGAAATAAGAACAATCACTTTTTATGAACTAATTTGGTGTAATCTTGTTGAATTCTTGATTTAAGGGGTTATAAGTCTTTAAGAGAAGTGTATGGATGTGTCTAGAACTTAAGAGAAGTGTATGGATGTGGCTACAACTTCAAAGAAGTGTAAATGATGAAAAAAGGGAAATAATAGGGTATTTATACCCTATTAAAGTCGGATCCACTGACCTCCCAAGTGGGGCCCACGGGGAAGCCATTTAGCAGCTTAGAGGCTTATCTTGAAATGCCCATATCTTTCTATTACGATGTCATATCGACGAACGATTTGACGCGTTGGAAACTACACTCGACGAACTTCATTTTAGGATCTTGAAACACCTCAAAACTCCTGATATACTAGGAGATATACTTCTCTAAAGTTGACCCAAAATTTCTATCCAAAATTCTGTCAAATTTTTCAAATTTTCGACAAACTTATTTTCTTTGATTTGCTTGGTCCCGGAATCTTCCGAAACTCTCCATACATGATATTTATCATTAATCATACTTGATAATGGTCATGTCCTTTGGTTCCAAGGTTGTCCTTCCCGGTTTCGACTTACGATATCATAATTCATCCTTTACTTCATTATTACGTACTTTCCATGGCTTGTACCTTTCAAAACTTCATGGGACGTCTCTGATACTCCATTAATATATTGAAATACGTGGCATGCTCATGCTCTGAAAGTGCGAGGTGTGACCTCCTTCCCTTCTTAGAAATATTCGTCCTCGAATGTTGTAGCTTGCGAGCTTACGATGCTATCATTAATTTCTTGAAATGGTTGTCCTCCTTTAGTTCTTGATCTCCATGCTATTATACTATGGGCTCATTAGTCTTCTTTCATATTCTCTCAATTCTTTGTTGAACTCATTCATTAGTTCCATATCCTCATGTTCTTATGTATGTACCTAGTGGTCAACTGGTATCTAGCTACCATCTTGTGACCTGTTGCCATTAAAACGGTCTTAACTCATGATTGCTAAAGCTCCCTGCCGATCTTTGAGCACTCTTAATTGTTGTACTCTTTTGCCTTGCTCCTTATTTCTCTACTAGTAGACAAACTCTCTTGTTAAGATATAGCACCTTTCCTTGCTTGCTTCTCTGGTGCTAATTTAGATAATCCGTTTTTGTACTAGTCGACCTTATATACATACCATATCATCTCCTTTTAATTCCTTGATCGGACTCTTTAA
The DNA here is from genome assembly GCF_029784015.1 of Lycium ferocissimum. NCBI lineage: Eukaryota > Viridiplantae > Streptophyta > Magnoliopsida > Solanales > Solanaceae > Lycium > Lycium ferocissimum. The sequence continues at coordinate 9,784,886 of NC_081352.1, forward strand.
TTCCTTACAATATCATCTTATTCATATTTGAGCTTTTCCTCCAATTTCCTCTCCTCAGTTTTTGCATAATTACAAAATAAACTCATGAACATGGAACTAAGATAAAATCCTACTTAATCATAATTTCCTTCCAATACGAGTATGCTTCCCTCCTTAATGTCACGACCCAACCCCGTAGGCCGTGACTAGTGCCCGAGTTGGGCACCCAAACACACTCATCAAACCCGAATCACACACAGCTGGCTTACGCGTATACAAATATCAAACGCTGTCTCAAATTATTTCAAACCCAATCATATATATATCGGAAGCCGATAAGGCTATCAAATGGCGCATTGGCCCAAAGCATATAACATACAAACCCATCTATACAGGGTAGGCACACAACCCACATATACGTCTACAGACCTCTAAATAGACAAACATAATCATATGACGGGACAGGGCCCCGCCGTACCCCTGAACAAATACATACAGATGCAGCGAACGAGTATATACCAAAATATGGGCTCCGGAATAGAAGGAGCACTCCAACACAGCAGGATAGGTGTCCTAAACTGGCGGATCACCAAACTGGGCGTCTATACCGCGGGCATGAAACGCAACCCCCGAAGAAAGGGGGGTCGCACGGAATATGTACCGAGTATGCAAAGCAGTAAAATACAAAGAACAAACCGAGTCACACTCGAAACAGAAGTACCGAAAGTAAGTACATTTCCAAAATGCCAAATGTTTATTTTCAAAATACAAAGCATGCATAGGGCACAGAAAATATGGTCGCCCGCCCGTCGATGGCGCCATAACACAGCATAACACCAGAAGGTTTCAAATCTCCGTATCCCCATCACACATCATAACACAGCATAACGCCAAACACAGCATAACACCAAATATAAACGGAACCCGGCCCTCTAGCGAGGGGCTCGGTGAACCATAACACAGCATAACACCGGAGTATATCATAGTGCGCACGACAACATAACCGGCCCGGGATCCGGTGAAAGATGTACCAACAAAACGCACGAGCAGAGTCGTGAGTAACCATATGCATAAAATCATTATCATAGATTCAAAAGGTAAGTAAAATGACCATACTTGGGAATCGGGAAAATCGTCATACCAAACTCTTTCAAACGTCATCAGAAATGCACAAAGGAAGGTCGCGGGACCCATGGACGAGTGTCGACCCGAGCCGGGCCCGCCTATGGAAAACATACTCATCACACGCCATACAACCTCCCACAATGATATCGAGGCAATCCGAGCCTTTCTGTGAAAGTTACGGCAGCTTCGTAGTTTCAACATCGTTTAAGAATAAAACTCTTTTGAAAACCAAACTTTTATGCAATTTTAAGAAAAATCAATTATTCCAAAAACATCAAAGCCAATATTTTCTCACATCAACGTATGAATACCGAGAGACAAACGCGAATCATAGACATGCTCGGATTGTGAGAATAGAATTTCCTCGAGGCTCGTATCGTAGCCTATGTACAACTAAGACATGCCAAAAGAAAGAAGAGTTAAGCTTTACATACCTCGCTCGCACACAACGCTAATCCAAATCAAACCTATATCTCGAATTCTCCAAGATCTACATAACATCAATAAATACCAACGTCAACTATAAGCATTCAGAAGCTCATTTCCAAACTAACACATAATTCTATAGAAATTTGGGCAGCACTTCCCCTGAAAATAGACCAACCCCGAGAATTCAACTCGGCCAAATTCAACAACACAACAACACCAACAATCATTCCAACAATATCCACAATCAATTCGAAACGCATTCGAACATTAAAAATTCTTCTCCACACATTCCAACAACATTCCAATTATGCTCACTACAACTACATACATACAAACCAACATGTAATCAAACTAACACATACTCAATTACCAATCCAAAACCATTCAAAAAATATTCAAGAACTCTTTAAACAATTCACACAATATTTCCAACAATCCAACAAATGCTCCAATCCATCCGAAATTGTCCCCAAACCCGAGAACCTCAACTCTAACGCATTCCTCGATTTCAAATCATGATTTACTCCAACAATCCACACTCTAACCATGTCATTTCCATAAATATAAAAATTACACTAAATACACAAAATCTTCCAAATCAGCCCATAACATTTACAATACCAACTTGAATCATTAAACTCTCATTTCCAACATAGAATCCACATAACAACAACAACCAAAATTCCAAGAAAACTAATTCATTCCTTGACACACATAAGAGGCCATATTCGGCCAACACACCTACATACATACATCATGATTTTCGTTCATTTCAACACTCTACAATAACCAAACATGCTACATAAAACTTAGTTCATCACTTAGACACACAACACACATACACACGACCAAACACCATAGTACACGGCTCAACTTCATCATGCCATATCTCATGAATTTCATCCATATCAACATACAACAACACACATAAACCTTCCATAACTCATAAAACAAGATTAGAACTTACCTTTCTTCACAACTCCTCAACTTGTCTAAAGTTGGCCAAGGATGAAAACGAGCAGTCCAACGCTTCCAACAACACTTCCACGTTAATAAGCACCCTTGAATTAGTAGGTTTGCTTGAAGGAATAATTTTTTGGATGGCTAGCTATTGGTCTTGAAAACTTGCTCCTATGGCCGAATGGTTGTTGGTTTTTTTCTCCAATCTTCTTGATTTTTCTAATGAATGAAGATGATGATAAAATAGTCCCTTAGTCATCCTTTATTACAAATAATGGCCAACCATGTGGCCATGGCCCACTCCAAAGGTGGCCGGCCACATGGCCCTATTTTATTCCCTCTCTTTCTTTCAATAATTAGCAACTTCCCATTATTCCATCTTTGGTCCCGAAGTTTCTTTGATGTTTCCATACCAATAACATCATACACACTTAGGTCTTACGACAAAATCGAAGGTCACACGTCTCAACTTCGCATCCCGAAATGGTCTAACTTATCATAGTTAACCCGGGTCGTCCCAATGTTCCAAATACGGGATATAACACTTAAGTCCTTGGCTCTCTTATACCGGTAGCAAATTGAGACTTAAACTAACCTCCATTCTTCTTCGGTTCCTTATCGTCGTCCTTGTACCATTCTGTTAGCCGTTTCATCATGGCGATTGTTTATATGATTCTATGTCATACACTCTCACAATTGATATAACCGGCGGCTTGGAATTTTACGACTTACGAGGTACTCCCTAATCTCAGGCAGTACTACCGTCTTGCTATCCATAGGCACACTATCTTTACGAGGTACTCCCTAATCTCAGGCAGTACTACCGTCTTGCTATCCATAGGCACACTATCTTCCTTTCCTTTGAAGATTATTGGACTTCCTATAAATATTCCTCTTTTAAAGCTTTCATCTCTTCTAGTGCTACTGTTCTTTTTAGTAATCCCGATTGTCCCTTATACTTATCCCTGGTCACATGCGGCCTTTCTCACTGCTTCTGCTACCCTTTGGAGTACTTTACTGCATATCTAAATGTATCTAAAATTTCTTCGGCGCGAGGGATTCGAGTCATAATCCGAAATACAACGTATCGCATTAGCAAAACTTCTTCTCCTTCCCATATTTGTCTCATGATATACCTGGATTTAATCCATTCTCACTTTCTTTAGCAAATTCTTGACATATCGGTTCATCTCAAAATTTGACTCATTCAATCCAGTATATTTCCCTCTTTTGAGCTTGGGAATATTATAGCTCATCTTAGAACTGAATTTGTTCTTCCCCCCTTTTAAAGGATGTTCTTATATACTCGTAACCTTTGAGTGTTAACCGTCTTTGATAGTCATCTGGACGACCTTAGTGATCCTTCAACTTCTCTATTCCATATAATGTCGGAGTTCTTTTCATTGAATGGTTTAACTTATTTTCCTTTTTGCTAGTTGAGCTTTTGTATCAAATCAAAATGCTTATACATATCGGATACAATTCAGATGCCTTCTTTGTCTTTTCACTTCTACCTTTCATGACTAGTAATCCTCTAGGCTAATGAATTAATGGGGATATCGAAATTCATTAGGCCCCTTATGGAGTGTCCGACTATGCCACGCTCCTTTAGCCCTAGTCTTTCTCCACAACTATCTTCTTAATATCCTTAAAATTCTCCTTGCTCTGGGTTCCCAATTTTGATTTATGTCTATACTATATCATTAAAAGTTGATATTCCACACCATCTATTCCTACGACTCGTCCTTTCATTAGCTTAGCTCATTTTGTCTTGTAATTCTTCTTAACTACTTGTTTGCATCCCAGCTATGCATCATAGTCCTTCTAGTGTTCTTTCGATTCTTGCTCTTATTATGAAATTCTCACAAAGTACACCCTTTCCATTCTTCTTTTGTCGAGTCTTCATCTTCCTTTATGATACTACAACTTGTATACATACACACACATATATATGTATATCTCGAATTATCTCGATTTTCTTCATGATCTCATCTTTGCATTTTTCTCACAACCATTGTCTTCTAATTTCAATTTGTTTTCCTTTGGACAAGCCTACTGACTCATTAACCTTCTCCTTGTCGTCGGCGGCCACATAATTCCCTTTAACCATTTCGTTGACACTCCTCCTTCCTTTAGTCCTCATAGTCCCTTTTGTTTTCTTTTACTCGTAAAATGCCTGTTTCCATTAGTCATCCTTTACTCTTAGGTTAGGAAACTTTGGAGTGTTTCGTTAAGAGTGCGAATCCCTTTTGATGCTGAAAATCTCTTCTTAGGTTACTTTCTTCCCTTAAATAGGCATGCCAATCATGGGTTCATATCCATCCTCCTGGTTAAATCTTACGAGTTTAAAATTTCCTCATCGTTCTTATAAGACCTATTTATTTCTTCTCAAGTATGCACCTTTGTCCATTATTTACAACCTTCTTAGTTCTGGTTATAAAGATGTATAGGTTGGTTCCGGGGTACTCACATTCATCCTTTGTCACGTACAACATTACTCTCTCTCCCGTTGATTTATTAAAATTTGATCTTATCGTCTGCTTTGCTGCTTTCATCCTAACCTTTTCCTCAAACATATATATTACCTGACCCTCAATGGGTATACGTTTTCCTTTTCCAAGTTTCTCTCCCCTTTATGATATCATAACCTTTTTTTTCCTAATGCTCGTGCTTACATATTTGGTCGTGTTACCGCTATCTGACTTTAATTCCCGTGAAAGTCCAATCCTGATTCTCGCGCTTGCTACCTCAATTTTGACATACAACACAATCAATACTTTTAGCATGTCGTAAAATCAATCATAAGGGTATACATAATACTCGATGTAGTCACTCATGACTTATCTTTTTATTGCTTTTCAACATCTTTCTTGCGAGATATCCCGTTGCCATTTGATTTTGTCCTGAATTTGTGGCTTTAATACATCTCCCCTCTCTTTTTGCCCAGCTAGCCAGAGAATTCTAATTATAAAGCTCATATGCTCCTAATTTCCCTCGGGCTATTCTGGTTTCTCATATTCTTTTTTCGTATGTCTAAATCTGTAGGTCTTCCTAGCATATCTCCCTACGTCCTAATTGTAAATCCTGAAAATATAACTTTACTTAAAATCTTCACTCGTACTTCTACCCTGTCTCTTTGTCTAAGGTAATCAACCTCGCATCCTTTACTTTCTTGTAGCAACAGAATCGATCCTTGCGATATTTTATCCTCACTTGTACACCTAATCTCTTCTCTCCTTCCACATAACCCGACATCACACCAAATTTCTCTATCGTCCATAACCTTCACAACACCTGTCCGAAAAAAATTGAGGTAAAGCCTTCTTATAAGGATTAGCTAGAAATACACATATTCCTAAGGTTGATACAATCTCTACTTCTTTCGTAGGCCAAGCAACATCACATTTACAAGTTATATAAACAATCCGTAAAAACAATCATAATTGCAAACCAACTTACCTAACCATTTCTCATTCTTGAGTTCAAGGTCATCATTAATACCCGAAGTAACTCAGCCATAATAATTCTCAGAATAGTACCAACTATCAAATACTTAGAATCCCCTTGAAGTCGAATGAGTGGTGAGTTCTAAAACCCAATGTAAACCCACATCATATAGGAAAGTTCGATAAAACGAGTTTGTGTTCCTATCATCAAACTGTCCTAATCTTATGTATATATATAAGCTTCTAGGGTAAACCTTTCCCCTTCTCGTTAACTTCCTTTCCCATATCAATATCTCTTCGTTATATCTTACTCACCAATCTATAAATCGTAATACTGCATTTGAATTCTTAGTGTCGACTTTGCCTATATCTTCAATAAATCTCAATTTTCTGAAATCTCGAATGCAACTCATTCCAGTTCCTTTAATTACTAATCATTTTTGCCTCTAGGATTCTTCCCTTAAATTAAATTAAAATCATTCTAAAACTTCACTTTCAAAGCATCTCATAATTGTTCATTCAATCATGACTTACCAAACATCCGATTGTCACATTTTTCGTTCATTCTTTCTCTATAGCATAGACATTCAAATAATTCAATTTGTAAAAATTTCGGTAGAGTTTCTTCTATACTTCTTACTGTCTCATTCCTGCACACAACCCAGAAAACACACCGATACCTCACGGAGCGATCCTAATTACCCGTAATATCTAGCTCAAGTTCTTATATCAAAGTCTATCATTATCAATAATGTAGGAAACATACGTTTCGGAGTATCAACTTCAATTCTCATCAGTTACCTCATAGTGGCATAATCAACTGCTTGTCCATAATCAAAACATTTAGAGTTAGAATCAGGGACATCACATCCTATAATTTAGCTCTGAGGCATGATCTAAGATGAGAAATAAAGGTCAATCATTCCTAAATGCCCTACAGCCTCTTGTTTATAAGTGTGGCGTGCTTCACACCCATAAACAAGACTCTACAAGACATAGTCTGTAGACAACCCTAGGACAGAACTGCTCTAATACCAAGTTTGTCACCCCCCAAATATAGAGTGGCGTGACCGGCACTCGATGTCCACCTAGGCCCGAGCGAACCACTTTAAATCTGAAACTCTGAGAGTAACCCCAACTTAAACCAATAAGGCTTACCTGTACACAAACAATACCAACAAGCCAGCGGGGCTGTAATCTGGAAATATATATATATATATATATATATATATATATATATTGACCATCTCATATGAACTGGGCACACACCCCAAAATATAAATACACAACTGAGCAAGCCGACGAGGCTGCCATGTATGTTGTACAACAAAATAAGTGCTGACAAGGCTACATAACATCCCCAATAATGTACAACTGTCCACTGAGCTGTAGGGAACACATACCCATATATACATGTCAAAATAGCATACCATAAAGGGTCTGTAGTAGCGGACCAAGTGGAGCGCACCGATTGCAGCTGAGTGGAAGGCCTACTGAGCTGGATCGCCTGTCCGACTACCTGAACCTGCGGGCATGAACGCAGCACCCCCAAGTAAAAGGGACGTCAGTATGAAATAATGTACCGAGTATGTAAGGCAATAGATAACTGAAACTGAAACTGAACTAAAAATATAATAATTTGGAGGCCAAAGAATGCTCTGAATATCTCACCTGACCTGTGTCAAATGAACTGCCATACCATAATAACATATGTCTCACTGACCAAGTGGCCAGGCTAAATAAAATGTCTCACTGACTCGTCGGCCAGGCAAATCTGTCTCACTGACCAAGTGGCCAGGCTAAATAAAATGTCTCACTAATCAAGTGGCCAGGCTAAATGAAATGTCTCACTGACCAAGTGGCCAGGCAAAATAAAATGTATGTATATCAGGTATGCGCTGGAAAGTATCAATGCTGTAACATGTATCCTCTATCTCTTTATGAACTCGAGGACATAGGGAGAGGATATGGCCCATCAAAAAGAATAACACAACACTCGAAAATTAGACAAAAATATGACAAGCTCTACTTTGACAAATCTCTATTCATAAGATTTATCACGCTCTTACCATATATGGAATCATGCCAAGAAAATAAGGAACAGCCTTAACATACCTGGAAGCTTATTTCTCGACTTTCCAACTTACTTCCCGTCTTGCAATCTTTATAAGATCATTCGTGGTCTTGTAATCTACATATAAAACCATTCATACTATTGTTAGGCTTATCGTCATATGCTTGTCTTAAGCCTTCAAATTAAATCCCCTTAAAATCTGTCGAAATTCGGGCAGCATCTCCCCTGTTTATATTCCTAGCCCGAAATCACAATACCAACAACCAACACAACAACAACAACACTAACACCAATAGCATCATCATCAATACTAAAATATTTCATAAAACATCCCACACGATGTTTATCAACATACAATAACAATATACACTTCCTTTCTTCCCAATCAAGAAGTATGATCTCATCAACAGGCCAACAACATTAGGTACCATCCATATTCATGGAAATTAGCCCAACAACACAGCCACAACATGCTCAAAACAGTCCATAAGCTCAACAACTACAACACAACACTTTCTGACCTTTCCTCCATAATTATTTTAACTTTTAAGACTTGCTAAACCTTTAAATCAACTCAAAATAAGAGATAGGATGAAGAACATACCTTATACTTGAAGAACTTTAGCCACACCAACTTTCTTCAAGACCAAACTCACCACAACATCAAGTAGAAACAAGAACAATCACTTTTCATGAACTAATTTGGTGTAATCTTGTTGAATTCTTGATTTAAGGGGTTATAAGTGTTTAAGTGAAGTGTATGGATGTGTCTAGAACTTAAAAGAAGTGTAAATGATGAAAAAAAAGGGAAATAATAGGGTATTTATACCCTATGAAAAATCGACCTTCCAAGTGGGGCCCTCGGGAAAGCCATTTGGCAGCTTAGAGGCTTATCTTGAAATGCCCATATCTCCTTACGCTGATGTCGTATCAATGAACGGGTTGTTGTGTTGGAAACTACACTCGATAAACTTCATTTTAGGCTCTTGAAACACCACAAAATCCCTGATATACTAGGAGATATAATTCTCTAAAGTTGACCCAAATTTTCTACCCAAAATTCTGCCAAATTTTTTAAATTTTCGACAAACTTATTTTCTTCGATTTACTTGTTCCCGGAATCTTCCAAAACTCTCCATACATGATATTTATCATTAATCATACTTGATAATGGTCATGTCCTTTGGTTTCAAGGTTGTCCTTCCGGTTACGACTTACGAGATCGTAATTCATCCTTTATTTCATTGTTATGTACTTTCCATGGCTTGTACCTTTCAAAACTTCATGGGACGTCTCTGATACTCTATTAATATGGTGAAATACGTGGTGTGCTCATGCTCTGAAAGTGCGAGGTGTAATAATACCCTAGCAGATTTGATTGAGTTAGCTATGATTGATTTCGATGTTATTATAGGCATGGATTGGTTGGCTTCCTGTTATGCTAATGTTGATTGCACAACAAAGATGGATCGATTCCAGTTTCTCGACAAGCCAGTCCTAAAGTGGATGGGTAATGTTGCTTCACCGAGGGGTAGGTTTATTTTCCACCTTAAGGCAAGAAAGATGATCAGAAAAGGTTATATTTGTCACCTAGTTCGGGTCCAGGATGTGCAAACAGAGTCACCGACCCTTCAGTCTGTCCCTGTGGTCATTGAGTTTCTATAGGTGTTTTTCAGATGAGCTTCCAGGCATCTCGCCGGAATGGGAGATTTATTTTACTATTGATCTATTACCAGATACTCAGCTAATATTATTCCTCCTTATAGAATGGCACCTGTGGAGTTGAAAGAATTGAAGGAGCAGTTGAAGGATTTACTCGAGAAGGGCTTTGTTAGGCCCAGTACATCACCATGGGGAGCGCCGGCATTATTTGTAAGAAAGAAGGATGGCTCTTTGCGAATGTGTATTGATTATAGGCAATTGAATAAGGTGACTATAAAGAATAAATATCCACTTCCGATGATTGATGACTTGTTTGATCAGCTACAAGGCACCAAATATTTCTCGAAGATAGACTTGAGATCGGGATATCATCAGGTTAGGATGAAGGAGGAAGACATTCCAAAAATGGCATTCAGGACTAGATATGGGCACTATGAGTTTTGTGTCACATCATTTGGGTTAACTAATGCTCCAACTGTATTCATGGACTTGATGAATCGTGTTTTGAGACGTTTCTTAGATTTGTTCATAATTTTGTTTATAGATGATATTCTGGTGTATTCGCCATCAGAGGCTGGCCATGCGGAACACCTACGAGCAGTGCTTAGAGTTCTTCGAGATAGAGAGCTGTATGAGAATTTTTCCATATGTGATTTCTGGTTGAACTCTGTGGCTTTTCTTGGTCACATTTTTTCAGATGAAGGTGTTAAGGTGGATATTCAAACTATTGAAGCTGTGAAAAATTGGCCAAGGCCCACGACACCAACAAAGATATATAATTTCTTGGGTCTGGTAGGATATTACATGAGGTTCGTAGAGGAATTTTCTTCTCTTTCAGCCCATTGACCAAGCTAACTCAGAAATCAGCTAAGTTCCAGTGGACGGATGCATGTGAGTGGAGTTTTCAGATATTGAAAAATAAGTTGACCTTAGCACCCGTTTTGACTTTCCCAGAGGGAACAGATGGATATTTGATATATTGTGATGCTTCAGGTATTGGATTGGGTTGTGTTAATGCAACACGGTAAGGTTGTTGCCTATGCTTCTAGATAGCTGAAGAAGCACAAGAAGAATTATCTAACCCATGATCTTGAGTTAGCTACAGTAATCCATGCCTTGAAGATGTGGAGACACTACTTATATGGTGTCCATATTGATATCTATATTGATCACAAGAGCCTCCAGTATATCTTTAAGCAGAAGGACTTGAATTTACGCCAGAGGCGATGGCTAGAGTTGTTGAAAGATTATGATATTGATATTTTGTACCATCCGGGGAAGGCTAATGTAGTAGCTGATGCTCTTAGCCGTAAATCCATGGGTAGCCTGTCATATGTGCAGCCAGAGAAAAGGGAGATAGTGTACCGCGGGTTCGTCAATTAGCTAGCCTTGGAGTTCGGCGTTTAGGGTGTGTGATTGAATTCTTTGTTCGTTCAACACACAGCGGTATCATCTTTGGTAGCGGAGATAAAGGAACGACAGTACAAAGACCCTATTTTAGTCCATTATCGAGATACGACTTCTCAGAAAGAAAAGACACCCTTCGTGCTCACAGGAGATGGAGTACTCAGGTATCGAGGTAGATTATGCATTCCTAATATTGCAGGCCTTCATCGGCAAGTTATGGGGGAAACTCACTATTCTCGCTATTCTATTCACCCGGGCACAATAAAAATGTATCATGATATCAAAGAAGTGTATTGATGGGATGGTATGAAGAAAGATATAGTGGAGTTTGTCGCTCAGTGCCCAAATTGTCAGCAAGTCAAGATAGAGAATCAGAAGCCTGGAGGTTTATTGCAGGCTATGGAGATTCCGACATGGATATGGGAGCTGATCAATATGGATTTCATTACAAATTTGCCCCGTAGTCAACGGAAGTATGATTCAATATGGGTCATAGTTGATAGGCTTACAAAGTCCTCTCATTTCCTACCTGTCAGAACTATTTATTCAGCTAAGGAATATGCGAAGCTCTACCTTAGAGAGATTGTGCGACTTCATGGTGTTCCTTAGCCATTATCTTAGATAGAGGGGCACAGTTCACAGCTAATTTCTGGAGGTCTTTTCAGAATGGATTAGAGACTTAGGTGAGTCTTAGTACCGCCTTTCATTCGCAGACTGATGGGCAAGCTGAGCGTACTATAGAAACACTTAAAGATATACTGAGAGCTTGCGTACTTGATTTTCAAGGTAGCTGGGATGATCATTTATCTCTTATTGAGTTTGCATATAATAACAATTACCATTCGAGTATCCAGATGGCTTCTAATGAGGCTTTATATGGGCGGAGATGTAGATCACCTATAGGATGGTTTGAGGTTGGAGAAAATCAGCTAGTTGGCCCAGATTTGATATAGCAAGCAGTCGACAAAGTGAAGGTGATTCACGAAAGGTTACTGGCAGCACAGAGTCGACAAAAATCCTATACAGATAATCAGGCACGTAAGTTAGAGTTTGAGGTAGGTGATTGGGTCTTCCTGAATGTTTTGCCTATGAAGGGAGTGATGAGATTTTGCAAGAAAGGTAAGTTGATCCCTTGGTATATTGGGCCATACAGAATCATTCGTACAGTGGGTAAGGTAGCATATGAATTAGCACTACCTTCGGAGTTGGAGTCTGTACATCTGGTATTTCGTATATCTATGCTCCGTAAGTGTATAGGCGATCCCTCAAAAATTGTAACGGTAGATGTTATCTAGGTGTCTGAGCAATTATCATATGAGAAGACCCAGTGGCTATATTGGATAGACAGGTTCGTCGATTGCGAACTAAAGTCGTGGCTTCTGTTAAAGTACTCTGGAGAAATAATAATGTTGAAGAAATGACTTAGGAAGCTGAGGAAGATATGAAGCTCAGGTATCCACATTTGTTTCCACTTCTAGAGGAGGTTCAGATAGAACCACTATTACCCTTAAGTATGTAACGCCTTCTTTCTGATGAATTCTTGGTCGTGTGTGGCCATTATTGTTAATATTATTGTAGCCCTGTAAGGCATGGTGTATTCTGGGTTGTTGTGATAGGATGACAGTGATATAGTTACAGGAGAAACTCTAGCGAAATTTCTGTAGAATCCCTAAGAGTACATCATTCGAGGATGAATGTTTCTAAGGGGGGAAGAATGTTACACCTCGTTGTTTTGTACTTTGAGATTCGCCATGTATTAGTGGTTCTAGTCTTGGATACGATGGTTATTAAGGATAAATGAGATTAGACAAGTTTATGTCATAGTTATAAAGGGTTAAGTTCATGTTTAGTTGGTATTGGATAAATTAAAAGTTGAACAAATTAACGAGAAAATGTTTCAGGGAAAAAGTGGGTTTTACGGCTGGATATACGGACCGTATAATTTTTACGGGTTGTATATCTGGCTGACTTCCACCGTAAATTGATTCCAGAGAGGGGTGAATCACTGGTCAGGATTTATGGTCTAATTATACAGACCGTATAATTTTTACTATCCGTAAAGTTGACCGTAAAATCGGGTCGGCCCAGATTTTTTTTAGTTATATATTCGACTCTTACTCATTTTACTTCATTTTCAACATTTCCTAAATTCTTAAGAGCTCTAGAACTTTCTCCCAAATATATTTAACAAAACCCAAGTGAAATCAAAGATCAAGAGATTCAAGTGTTGGGAGGCTCACTACGGTTTGTAGAACTCAAGAATTTCTTTGGTGTTGAAGTTGGGGTTTCACTCAAGTGGCATAGTTGATCCAAAGCTTTATCTTGTGTGATTAAGGTATGTTTTCACATCTATTTTCATGTTATTGAGAATGCTTGGTTGTTGAAAAACTTGATTGAGTGAAGAAAGTAAAAGAGGAAGCTTAAATGTGGTTTTGATGATGTTTTGAGTATAATCTTGTTATGAAGGGTAATAATGATGATGAGGAAGTGTTGTATATAAGTGTATGTTAAGCTGTGTTGAAACTGTTGCAATCTGTTGATTATGAAAAGGGGTTTTGGGCATTGAATGAAGTCTCTTGATTATGGTATTGATGATAATGTCATTGTTGATTGGGAGTTGTTTTATGATATAGTGGAAGTCGATAAAACAGGGGAAACGCTGCTCAAATTTTGTCAATTCGCTAATTATACTTGTTTGAGCTTAAGAGTGTTTGGATGTGGATTTTTCAAAATTGGAAGGAGGGTGTTAAGGTATGTTAACGCTATCCTTCCTTTCATTTTGGCATAATCTTTATGATATGAATGAATGAGCGAAGGAACGACTTCCATATCACTCTACTCTTAGTAGAACTAGGAGTACTTCAGTCTTTGATGTTCCAGTACCCCGTTTATGATTGTTCCTTCGGTTCATGGGTCTTGATATTGCTTATATTTGATGATGTTAGCTCAAAGGATGTCTATCGAAGGTATTACGACCTTATGTCACTCCGAGAGTTCTATGTATTTAGTTTATTCATGCATTGCATTTATGTTACTCCTCACGCTTTTAGAGTATGAGCATGCCATGTACTTCACCGTATTAATGGATTATCAAACACGTCTCATGAAGTTCTGGAAGGTACCAGCCTTGGGAAGTATGTAACAATGAAGTAAAGGATGAACTACGATCTCGTAAGTCGTAACCGGGAAGGACAACCTTGGAACCAAAGGACATTACCAATATCAAGTATGATTAATGATAAATATAATGTATGGAGAGTCTTGGAAGATTCCGGGACATGTCAAATCGAAGAAAATAAGTTTGACAAAAATTTTGAAAAAAGTTGGCAGAATTTTGGACAGAATTTTGGGTCAACTTTGGAGGGGTATATCAGGAGTTTTAAGGTGTTTCAAAAGCCTAAAATGAATTTCGTCAAGTCTAGTTTCAAACGCAACAAACCTCTCGTTAAAATGACATCGGAGTAGGGAGTTATGGTCATTTTAATATAAAGACTCCAAGTTGCCATATGGCTTTCGCGGGTCCCACTTGAAAAAGTCGGTGGAACTGACTTATGAGGGGTATAAAAATCCCCATCAACCCCATTTTTTCAGCATTTTACATTCTCATGAGTCCTAGAAACTTCCCGACATATCCCCCAAACATTTATAGCCCATTAAATCAAGAATTTAACAAGATTACACCAAATTAGTCCATGAAAGGTGATTATTCTTGCTTCTACTTGATGTTGTGGTAAGTTTGGTCTTGAAGAAAGTTCGTGTGGCTGAATTTATTCAATTATAAGGCCTGTTCTTCATCCTATCTCTTATGTTGAGTTGAGTTGATTTGAAGGTTTAGCAAGTCTTAAAAGTGAAAATAGTTATGGAGGAAAGGTCATAAAGTGTTGTGTTGTAGTTGTTATGTTATGGACTATTTTGAGCATGTTGTGGCCGTGTGGTTGGGATGATTTACATGTATATGGATGGTATCTAATGTTGTTGATGTGTTGATGAGATTATACTCTTTGATTGGGAAGAAAGGAAGTGTATATTGTTGTTGTATGTTGAAAAACATCGTGTGAGATGTTTTATGGAATATTTTGGTGCTGATGATGATGTTGTTGATATTATTATTGCTATTGTGGTTATTTTGTTTATATTATGATTTCGGGCTAGGGATATAAACTACGGAGATGCTGCCCGAATTTCGACAGATTCTAAAGGGGTTTAATTTGAAGCCTTAAGATAAGCATCTGACGATAAGTCTAACAGTGATATGAATTCGCTTGAATGTAGATTTACAAGCTTGAAAGGATAAGCGTTAAGTAATAGGAGACCAAAAAGGTATGTTAAGGCTTTCCCTTTCTTTCATTTTGGCATGATCCTTTGACATGAGGGAACAACGAGTAATCGAGTCTCCATATCACTATACTCTTAGAAGTACTAGGAGTGTCTCAGTTCTTGATGATCCTATACCCCTTGTTATGATTGTCCCTTCTGTTCATGGGTCAGAGTTTTGTATCATGATAATGTTAGTTCATATTTATGCATTGCATTCATTTACATATATGCATATTGACCCATGACCAGAAGGCGTTATATACGCGTATATTATATGTATGTGGGGTATGGGGAAAGGGCGAGGCGTTATATACGCATTACCACCTGATCAGCTGGTACACAGTGATGATGATTATGATGCCCGAAGGGGCCTATATGATATATGGATCGGGCCGTACGTTTCTCGGCACTATTACATATGATATTGATCGGGCCGTACGTTCTTCGGCACTATGACCTATGCATATCATACGCCCTCAGAGGCGTTTTCAGTAAGCAGAGATATACAAGTATGTTTTGATAATCAGACATATAGATGCATTCATACAGATATGTTCAGATAGTCAGACATATAGATACATTCAGTCAGCCAGTTTAGCCTGTGATTTTCAGACTTTATTCATGACTTCTATGTGTATGTTACTCTTCTGCCTTACATATTCGGTACATTTTTCGTACTGACTCCCTATTGTTTGGGGGGGGGGGAGGGGGTAGGGGGCTGTGTTCATGCCCGCAGGTTGAGATAGTCAGGAAGACAGATTGCATCCTTAGGCTGCTTCTTCAGCTTGACAGTGAAGCCCTCCTCTCTTGCCGGAGTTGCCATCTAGACCTGGTATATTCTTTGATTTTTATGGGTAGGGCAGAGGCCCTGTCCCGTCCACAGAATGTCCAGTATTTCAGTAGAGGCTCATAGACACTTATATTTAGTCATACAGTATGGCTTGCTCAGCACTTGTTTGGTTATATAGTTTTCTTGAGTAGCCTTGTCGGCTTGTACCCCAGTTCAGTTTAGTGATGCATGTTTGTATATACCTTTCGAGGGCGGTGACCCTCTAGTTTATGGTACCTATCAGTCAGCAGATTATGTTGTGAGTGCCCTCAGGTGGCCCAAAATGAGCATGAGCAGGTATGTTATGTATGTATTGTGGCATCTAGGAGGTCAGCTTCTGGGTGTCCGTCATAGCCCTCCGGTTGGGCTGTGACAAAAGTGGTATCAGAGCAGTTCATCCTAGGGTGTGTCTACGAGCCGTGTCCGTAGAGTATTGTTTATTAGTGTGAAGCGCGCCACACTTATAAACAAGAGGTTGGAGGGCATTTAGGAATAATTGACCCTTCTTTCTCATCTTATATCGTGCCGTAGAGCTAAATTATAGGATGTGATGTCCCTGATTCTAATCCTAAATGTTTTGATTGTTGATGAGCAGTTGATTATGCCGCTATGAGGTAATTGATGAGAATTGAAGTTGTTACTCCGAAAGGTATGTTTCCTGCCTTATTGATATCGATAGACTTTGATATAAGAGCTCGAGCTAGATGTTACGTGTATTTGTGATTGCCCTGTGAGGCATTGGATATGTTATCTGGGCAGTGTGCAGGAATGAGGCAGTAAGAAGTATAGAGGAAACTCTATCGAAATTTTTACAAATTGAATTATTTGAATGTCTAGGCTATAGAGAAAGAATGAAGGGAAAATGTGACAAAAGAAGTTTTAGAATGATTTTAAAATTCAAGGAAAGAAGCCTGGAGGGGAAAAATGATTAGTAATTAAAGGAGTTGGAATGAGTGCATTAGAGAATTCAGAAAATTGAGATTATTGGAGATATAGGGAAAGTTGACACTAAGAATTCAAGTGCAGTATTACGATTTATAGATTGGTGAGTACGAGATAACGAAGAGATATAGATAAGGGAAAGGAAGTTAACAAGTAAGGAAAATTTTTACTCTAGAAGTTTATATATATCTACATAAGATCAGGACGGGTTGATGACAGGCACACAGACTCGTTTATCAGACTTCCGTATATGATGTAGGTTTACATTGGGATTTGGAAGTCACTAGTCATTCGACTTCAAGGGGGTTCTGAGTATTTGATAGTTGGTACTATTCTGAGAATCTTTATGGTCAAGTTACTTTGGGTATTAATGATGACCTTGAACTCAAGAATGAGAAATGATTAGGTAAGTTGGTTTGCATTTATGATTATTTTCTGGATTGCTTATACAAC
This sequence comes from Lycium ferocissimum, assembly GCF_029784015.1. Classification (NCBI taxonomy): domain Eukaryota; kingdom Viridiplantae; phylum Streptophyta; class Magnoliopsida; order Solanales; family Solanaceae; genus Lycium; species Lycium ferocissimum. The sequence continues at coordinate 9,802,509 of NC_081352.1, forward strand.
TTCTAAATGTGATGTTGCTTGGCCGACGAAGGAAGTAGAGATTGTATCAACCTTAGGAATATGTGGTGTATTTCTAGCTAATCCTTATAAGAAGACTTCACCTCAATTTTTTTCAGACGGGTGTTGTGAAGGTTATTTGATGATAGAGAAACTAGGTGCGATATTAATTTATGTGCAAAGAGAGAAGAGAGTAGGTGTACAAGTGAAGATAAAATATCGCAAGGATCGATTCAGTTGCTACAGAAAAGTAAAGGATGTGAGGTTGATTATTTTAGACAAGGGTACAAGTACGAGTAAAGATTTTTAAGTAAAGTTATATCACTGGGATTCACAGTTAGGATGTAGAAAGATATGCTAGGAAGACCTACAGATTTAGACATACGAAAAATGGAATATGAGAAACCAGAATAGCCCGAGGGAAATTAGGAGCATGTGAGCTTTGCAATTAGAATTTCGAAATGATCGTGAGGTATGAGTCTGGCTAGTTGGTCAAAAGAGGGGAGATGTATTAAAGCTACAGATTTAGGACAAAATCAAATGGCAAAGGGATATCTCGCAAGAAAAGGTGTTGAAAAGCAATAAAAACATAAGTCACGAGTGGCTACATCGAGTATTATGTATACCCTTATAATTGATATTACGACATGTTAAAAGTATTGACTGTCTTTTGTATGTCAAAATTGAGGTAGCAAGCGCTACAAAGAGAATCAGGATTGGGTTTTCTCGAGAATTAAAGTCAGATAGCGGTAACGCGACCAACAATGTAAGAAGAAGCATTAGGAAAAAGAAGGTTATGATATCATGAAGGAGGGAGAAACTTGGACAAGGAAAACATATACCCATTGTGGGTCAGATAATATATAATTGAGGAAAAGGTTAGGATGAAAGTAGGAAAGCAGACGATAGGATCAAATTTAAATAAATCAACGGGAGATAGAGTAAGGTTGTCCGCTTTTATTACTATGTTATACTAGCCTTTGTTCATACACCAATCCACTCCGTATTGTAGAGCTTTAGCCTCCACCAATTGCTTGTACCCTTACCAAGGTTGATGCTGTAAGCAAAGATTAGCCTGCCCTTGTCATTTCTGATAAGTCCCCCTCCCCCACATTCATCACCTCTACAGCTACCATCACTATTTAGCTTGATGACATTGGAGGGTGGGGGATACCATTTGGTGATTTTGATAATTTTCTTAGCATAATTCTTGGACAACTTACTGCAAAATGAAGGCCAGTCTGATTCAGTATCTATGAGAGGGAACTTGCTTTTGACTGCTTGAAAAAACTGGCCAATGATATTCTTAGTTGGCCTGTTGCTATTGAAATCAATGAAACTGAACCTGATATTACACCTAACCTTCCAGATCTCCCAACAAATCATCTGGGAAGAATCCCCCTGACCAGTCTTGTGACAGGGTTCCTAGCTTGTGAATTCCAGCAGTTTACCAGAATCTGTCTAAGTGGCATGCCTTGTACTTTGATGCCTAAAGGATGACAGACCTTAGCCCATAAATCCTGTGCCACTTCACTCTGGCCGAAGAGATGTTCCACAGTTTCGATTTTGTGGGTAGAGCAACAACAACAAATGGAAGGGCCATGAATTTTGAATCTGCCTATTTTATTATCAGTTGACAGCCTGTCCTTGAGCATTCTCCAGAAGTGAAAGTTGATCTTTAGTGAAACATTCTTATGCCACGTTCTTCTATCATGCCAGTCACCTATAACTCTTTTCCTAAGCAAATTCCAGGCTGAGGATATAGAGAAGGTTCCGTCAGTGTTTGGCGCCCAGATGGCATAATCTTTCTTAGAAGGGGAGAAGTTGATTGTAATATGTTGAATAGCCAGCTTCACCTCCCAAGGAACTCTAAGACCAGCCTTGTTCCATTGCCATCTTCCATTCACATAAACTTCATTAAGCATAATGTTGTTTGGTTTTACATCATCAGGGAGTAATCTATATAATGCTCCTTCCCTGGTCCAATTATCAAACCAGAAGGAAATTTGACCCTGTCCCACCTGCCAAATTATGTTTTCCTCTAGCTGAATTTTGATCTTGTTCATGGCTCTCCATGCCTGAGATTGAACTCCAACCACCTTCCTTATTATAGGGTTGATTCTTGAGCAATATTTAGTCAACATATAATCCTTCCACACTGATTCTTGTGTTCTCAATTTCCACCATTTGTTTGGGCGTCGTACAAGCATTACTAACATCCCTTAGGCATCTAAAACCAACCCCTTCTTCTTCACATGGTAGACACATTGCTTCCCATTTGCTCCAGTGATATTTCCTTTCAGCCTCATTTCCACTCCATAGGAACCTTGTTAGAGCACCTTCCAGCTGTTCAAAGGTTCCTTTAGGGGGTTTCAATGCTGCTAGGAGATGAATTGGCATTGCCATTAGCACATGGTTGATTAAAACTATTCTACCACCCATAGACAAGTATTTTGCATGCCAGGATAGGATTCTTTTTGATATAGACTGAACCCTCTCTGAAAAGTATATAATCTTCATTCTCCCTACAAAGAGAGGACAGCCAAGATATTTAATGGGCCATTTTTTTCTATTCATCTCAGTGAGGTGGGTAACTCTGTGAGTAACCTCAAAGCTGGCCTTGGGGGCAAAAGCTACACAACTCTTTTGCTTATTAATTAGTTGACCTGAAACATTCTCATACACTGTTAGTATCTTCAAAACTTTCCTTAAATCAGCAGGCTTACCTGATGTAAAATAAATGACATAATCTGCAAATGCCAAATAAGTAATATGAGGGGCTTTATTAGGCCTGTAAAACCCTGTATAATTCTCATCAACAACCAGGTTATTAAGCATCCTTGAAAACATTTCAGTACAAATTACAAACAAGGCAGGGGAAAGGGGATCCCCCTGTCTTAAGCCTCTATTGGACCTAAAGAAACCATTTCTGGTTTCATTTAGTACAATAGGGTACTAGTTATTAGAAATATGCCTATAGATAAGATCAATCCATATTTCATTAAATCCTAACTTTCTCATAACTCTGCATAGATAAGGCCAGGAGACCCTATCATATGCTTTAGTCATGTCCAGTTTGAGGAAAATGTTATCATGTATGTTGGTTTTGGAAATATAATAAACCAATTCTTAAGCTAATAAGATATTATCAGTGATGGATCTTCCCTGAATAAACCCACTTTGATTAGGAGAGATTATGGAGGGCAAGATCTTACCTAGCCTATTAGAAAGAATTTTGGCAACTATTTTGCTAAGGATATTACATAAGCTGATTGGTCTAATATCAGAAAAAGACTGAGGATTAGGACATTTAGGAAGCAATACTAAGCGTGTGTGTGAGAAACATACCTAGGCATTTCTGCACCTTCAAAAAACTCAGTAACAACATTATGAACATCAGTGATAATACAGTCTATGCATATTTGAAAGAATTTTGCTCCAAACCCATCAGGGCCTGGAGCACTTTCAGGATCCATATTTTCAATGGCATTTGTTACCTCCTGTTTTGTTGGCTTAGCCGTCAGCATGGAATTCATCTTCTCAGTAACCATTTGAGGAAGTATGTCTAGGATTTTAAAGCTGCCTTTAATTTCTTGGTAGCTAAATAAATCCTCAAAGTGTTTTATTGCAGCAATTGCAATATTCTGATGTCCTTCTATTCTATGTCCTTCATTATCCATTGCACTTTGAAGGTTTAGTTTTCTTCTTCTATCTTTAATAACTTTATGGAAATAAGCAGTATTCTTATCTCCATCCTTCAACCACCTTGCTTTAGCTTTTTGACTGAATATTTCCTCTTGATTCTTCACCAACCTTATGAATTCAGCCCTTGCTTTATTAAGGTTGCTTCTAGTCTCATCACTAGGAGTTGCAATATGCTTCTTCTCCAGCTCCTCAACTTGTTGTTCTGCTTCCTTGACATCTTTAAAAATGTCACCAAAAGCTTCTCTGGACCAGCAGCTTAGCCTCTTTGCAACCGCTTTCATTTTGACATAGAGTTGCCAAATAGCAGTTCCCTGGGTTGGATTCATCCACACTTCTTTCACAGTATCTTGGAAGTCTTTGTGTTTACACCAAATATTGAGGAACTTAAAGTATCTAATAGGCATTATCTTCTCTTTTTCAACATTGGCCAGTAGGGGGGCATGGTCTGAGCCTGTCCTGGCCAGGTGAGAGACCGATGTGCCATTAAACTTATCCAACCATGCTTCATTGTATACCAACCTATCCAGTCTCTTCCAAATGGTTTTGGGATGTCCCCAGTTATTACACCATGTGTACTGTGCACCTGTATAGCCTGCATCAATAAGGCCACAATCTGTTAGACATTCAAGGAAATCCATACTTTTCTGCATATTATAAGGTGCACCACCATGTTTTTCCTCTGGACAGGCGATCACATTAAAATCACCTATCACCCCCCATGGTCCCTTCAGTTTGTTCGACAAACTCAGAAGTTCCTCCCAAAGTGGTTTCCTGAGAGGTATGGTGCATTCAGCATAAACAGTGGTTAAGTAGAAGGTAGTGCAACTATTGATGCAAGTAATACGACAAGGAATGTGTTGTTGGGAATTAGCAATCACTTGAACTCTAATGGAAGAGTCCCAAAACAGCCAAATTTTATTATTAAGGTTATTAGTGGCATGCTGAAATCCCAACTTCATCATGTATTTGATAAGATGTTTAGCTTTCCTTTTGGGCTCTTGAATGCAAACAAGGGGGAGCTGGTTCTGAGTTTTGAGGCTTTTCAACCTCTCACAGGCACCCATGATTTTTATGCTCCTTGCATTCCAAGATAGGAAACTAAACATCAATTATTATTAGGAGAATTGTATCTGCCACCCTTAGGGGTAACAGATTTATCCTTTTGGAGCAAGTTGTTTCCTCTTGGGGATAAATTGTTGGAGAAAGTGAGCTCCTTGATGTTGATGGCTTCATCGTCAAAATTAAGCTTCCTCCTCACTGTTGAATTGCCCCCTTTATCAGGAACAGCCTCACTGTCACTATGCACCACATTATAGTTGTTCTCATTGTTGAGGTCTTGGCTCTCCATGATTGAGCTGTCCTCTAAATGGTCATTAGTGTTATCCTCAGAGATTGTGTCCTTTTACAGGGGTTCTTCTAATACTTCCTCATCTGTAATCAAAGAAAGATCATTAGTAAGAGCTTTGTATCTATTATTGATTTCTAGAGGTTTTTTCCTTTGCTCTCCTTCCTTCTATCCATGGGGATATCTCTGGAACATTGCTCTCTTTTAAAAGGGCTATTTCCCCTTTAGCTTGTAACCATGCTTCCTGTTCAGTATTTAAGTGGAACTGAACTTTTTTCTGCTTTTTTCTTTTCTTCTTTTCATATGGGGGTCTCATCCTGGTAGGAGCAGGTGAAGTATGTTTGAACAACCTGGTTTTTGTTTGCCAAGACCCTCCTTTTCCTCTTTCCATTTCCTGACTTTGTTTTCTCAATTCTTCCACATCTTTATTGCTGAAGTTAGTTTGCCCTGGACTGCTATTTGGCAAGTTATCTATGATCATCTCTTGCTGATTCAAGTTTGACTCCAGTTCCGTGGTTCCTTCTTCCTTTTCCTTGTCCTCAATGATGTCCATCTTGTCAGAATCTGGAGTGTGTCCTTCATTTTTCCCTTGTCTCTTATTGTCATTTATATTTTGACGATTTCTCCTTCCCCGCTTTCAATCGTTGTTTTCTGCGAATCGTTTCCTTTGCCTTCTTAACCATTTGTCGAGCTTCTTGGGTGTTGATCTTCTGTGCTGGCATAGGTTTTTATTTTCCATTATTCGTTTGATTCTGTCAAGGATGCTTAATAACCTGGTTGTTGATGAGAATTATACAGGGTTGTACAAGACTAATAAAGCCCCTCATATTACTCATTTGGCATTTGCAGATGATGTCATTCTTTTTACATCAGGTAACCTGCTGATTTAAGGAAAGTTTTGAAGATACTAACAGTGTATGAGAATGTTTCAGGTCAACTAATTAATAAGCAGAAGAGTTGTGTAGCTTTTGCCCCCAAGGCCAGCATTGAGGTTACTCACAGAGTTACCCACCTCACTGAGATGAATAGAAAAGAATGGCCCATTAAATATCTTGGCTCTCCTCTCTTTGTAAGGAGAATGAAGATTATATACTTTTCAGAGATGGTTCCGTCTATATCAAAAAGAATCCTATCCTGGCATGCAAAATACTTCTCTATGGGTGGTAGAATAGTTTTAATCAAATATGTGTTAATGGCAATGCCAGTTCATCTCCTAAAAGATTGAAACCCCTAAAGGAACCTTTGAACAACCTGGAAGGTGCTCTAACAAGGTTCCTATGGAGTGGAAATGAGGCTGAAAGGAAATATCACTGGAGCAAATAGGAAGCAATGTGTCTCCATGTGAAGAAGGAGGGGTTGGTTTTAGATGCCTAAGAGATGTTAGTAATGCTTGTACAGCCAAACAGTGATGGAAATTGAGAACACAAGAATCAGTGTGGAAGGATTATATGTTGACTAAATATTGCTCAAGAATCAACCCTATAATAAGGAAGGTGGTTGGAGTTCAATCTCAGGCATGGGGAGCCATGAACAAGATCAAAATTCATCTAGAGGAAAACATAATTTGGCAGGTGGGACAGGGTCAAATTTCCTTCTGGTTTGATAATTTGACCAGGGAAGGAGCATTATATAGATTACTCCCTGATAATGTAAAACCAAACAACATTATGCTTAATGAAGTTTATGTGAATGGAAGATGGCAATGGAACAAGGCTGGTCTTAGAGTTCCTTGGGAGGTGGTCGTCATTCAACATATTACAATCAACTTCTCCCCTTCTAAGAAAGATTATGCCATCTGGGCGCCAAACACAGACGGAACCTTCTCCATATCCTTAGCCTGGAATTTGCTTAGGAAAAGATCTATAGGTGACTGGCATGACAAAAGAACGTGGCATAAGAATGTTTCACTAAAGATCAACTTTCACTTCTGGAGAATGCTCAAGGACGGTACATCGATAATAAAATAGGCAGATTCAAAATTCATGGCCCTTCCATTTGTTGTTGTTGCTCTACCCACAAAATCGAAACTGTGGAACATCTCTTCGGCTCTACCACAAAATCGAAACTGTGGAACATCTCTTCGGCAAGAGTGAAGTGGCATAGGATTTATGGGCTAAGATCTGTCATCCTTTAGGCATCAAAGTACAAGGCATGCCACTTAGACAGATTCTGGTAAACTGCTGGAATTCACAAGCTAGGAACCCTGTCACAAGACTGGTCAGGGGGATTCTTCCCCAGATGATTTGTTGGGAGATCTGGAAGGTTAGGTGTAATATCAGGTTCAGTTTCATTGATTTCAATACTAACAGGTCAACCAAGAATATCATTGGCCAGGTTTTTCAAGCAGTTAAAAGCCAGTTCCCTCTCATAGATCTTTGAATCAGACTGGCCTTCATTTTGCACCAAGAATTATGCTAAGAAAATTATCAAAATCACCAAATGGTATCCCCCACCATCTAATGTCATCTAGCTAAATAGTAATGATAGCTGTAGAGGTGATGAATGTGGGGGAGTGGGACTTATCAGAAATGACAAGGGCAGGCAAATCTTTGCTTACAGCATCAACCTTGGCAAGGGTACAAGCAATTGGGCTGAGGTTAAAGCTCTACAATACAGAGTGGATTGGTGTATGAACAAAGGCTGCTATAACATAGTAATAGAAGCGGACTCTCTACTGCTGGTTCAAGCTATTCAAGGGAAGAACAAAGTTCCATGGAACATTGCACAAATTGTCAGATGGATATAGAGACTGCTGGAACTACACCAAATTCAAATTAGACATTGCTTTAGAGAGGCCAATCAAGCAGCAGATAAGCTAGCTCAGATCAGTCACTCCCATATCAGTTCAGTTGGTTACAATGAATATCAGGCTCTTCCAAGACAAGTAAAAGGCATAATAAACATGGATAGGTGGGGATTACCAAGTATTAGAGCCACACCACAAAGCAATAAATTGTATAACTTTGACCCTCCTTGAATTGCTGGCTGCTGAGTAGTTAGAATAGTATAATATGCACTAGTTTCCTTATGTAATACAGAGGATAGTTAACACTAACTAAAAATAAGTGTTAACTAGATTCTGTACCTAGGCTCATGCATCACGATTAGATTCAATCACTAGTATAAGGGCCCTTCCCCTAGATCATGCATTATATAGAATCATTTAGGTTACCTTATTGTACAGTGCATGCATTAAAACTAGAAATGTCCAGTTTCATAACTCATAGGGGTATGGTTTAAGCCCTCCCATCATTTGTATTCTTTTGCTTATCAATAAAACACCACCCAAATTTTGATTTTGGAACTGGGTGGTTCCTTAAAAAAAAGAAAAAAGAAAAAAAAAGGTTGTAAATAATGGGCACAGGTGCATCCTTGAGAAGAAAGAAACAGGTTTTATGAGAGCGATGAGGAAATTTTAACTCCTGAGATTTAACCAAGAGGATGGATGTGAACCCATGATTGGTACGCCTATTTAAGGGAAGAAAGTACCTCAAGAAGAGATTTTCAGCATCAAAAGGGATTCGCACTCGTAACGAAACACTCCAAAGTTTTCTAACCTAAGAGTAAAGGATGACTAATGGAAACAGACATTTTACAAGTAAAAGAAACTATGAGGACCAAAGGAAGGAGGAGGTGTTAACGAAATGGTTAAAGGGAATTATGTAGCCGCTGACAACAACGAGAAGGTTAATGAGTCAGTAGGCTTGGCCAAAGGAACACAATTTGAAATTTTAAGGCAATGGTTGTGTGAAGGATGTGATCATGAAGAAAACTGAAAAATTCGAGATGTATATATATCTATATATATATTTTTTATAAGTTGTAGTATCATAAAGGAAGATGAAGACACGACGAAAGAAGAAAGGAAAAGGGGCACTTTGTGAGGATTTCATGATAAGAACAAGAATCGATAGAATACTAGAAAGACTATAATGCCTAGCTGTGATGCAAACAAGTAGTTAAGAAGAATTACGGGACAAAATGAGCTAAGCTAATGAAAGGACGAGTTGTGGGAATGGATGGTGTGGAGTATAAACTTTTAATGGTATAGTATAAACCTAAATCATGATCGAGAACCCAGAGCAAGGAGAGTTTCAAGGATGTTAAGAAGATAGTCGTGGAGAAAGACTAGGGCTAAAGGAGTATAGTATAGTTGGACACTCCCTAAAGGTCCTAATGAATTCCGATGTCCCCATTAATTTATTAGCCTAGAAGGATTACTAGTCATGAAGGGTAGAAGTGAAAAGACAATAAAGAAGGCGTCTGAATTGTATCCGATATCTATAAGCATTTTGATTTGATACAAGAACTCAACTAGCAAAAAGAAAAATAAGTTAAACCATGAGATGAAAAGAACTTCGGCATTATATAGAATAGAGGAGTTGAAGGGTCACCAAGGTCAGCCAGATGACTATCAAAGACGGTTAACACTCAAAGGTTATGGGTACATGAGAACATCCTTTAAAAAGGGGGGAAGAACAGATTTAATTCTGAGATGAATGACAATATTCCCAAGCCCAAAAGAGGGAAATAAATTGGATTGAAGGATTCAAATTTCGAGATGAACCGATATGTCGAGAATGTGCTAAAGAAAAGTGAGAATGGATTAAATGCAAGTATATCATAAGACAATTCTGGGAAGGAGAATAATTTTCGCCCATGCGATACATTATATTCCGGACAATGACTTGAATCACCCGCATCAAAGAAATTTAGGTACCTTTAGATATGCAGTAAAGTACTCCAAAGGGTAACAGAAGGAGTAAGAAAAGCCGTATGTGACCAGGGATAAATTTAAGGGACAATCAGAATTACTAAATAAAAGAACTAGTAGCACTAGAAGAGATGAAAGCTTTAAAAGAGGAATAGTTATAGGAAGTTCAATAATCTTCAAAGGAAAGGAATTTAGTATGCCTATGGATAGCAACACGATACTGCCTGAGATTAGGGAGTACCTCGTAAGTCGTAAAATTTGAAGCCGCTAGTTATATCAATTGTGAGAGTGTATGACATATACCCATATAAACAAACGCCATGATCAAATGACTAACAGAATGGTGCAAGGATGATGATAAGGAGCCGGAGAAGAATACAGGTTAGTTTAAGTCTCAGTTAGTCACAGTATAAGAGAGCCAAGTGTCACGACCCGACTAGGGGCCATGACGGGTAGTCGGGTCGTAAGGTGGTATCAGAGCAGTTCATTCCTAGGAAGTGTCTACGGGCCGTGTCTAGTAGAGTCTTGTTTATGTTGTGTTACGCGCCACATCTATAAACAGGAGGCTACACGACATTTAGGAAAAATGACCATTTATCTTCTTATTAGATCGTGCCATAGAGCCATGCTATAAGATTTTCTCCTCCCTAATTGTGCATTATAATTTTAGCAAAGTTGATGAAATGAAAAGCTACAGCGTACCCAGAAGGGCAAGATAGTGATTGAAGAAGGGCTTGAACGGGAGCCGTCTATGGATGCAAAGGAGAGCGAACCCCAAAATAAGGCCCTATCTCGGTTTTTCCATACCTCACCCACTTTAGAGGATCAAAGGGGAGCCTTAACTTTAGCCCTAGCACCCCCAGTTCCTCCACCCGGATGCCTCGAGCCGGGGAGATGAGACGGGCCATTCTTTTTGCGACTTAGTAGCCGCTCAAGCTCAGCGGCAGGATGTGGGCCATAGTAATAGGGGTTGGAGAAAGAGAGTTAGTTCTTTAGGGTTTGGTCGTGAGTTTAGGGGCGCTCTGAGACAACAATTCTCTAGGCACTCAGTTCGCTTAACAACTAGTGCTCCTCCACGGCTTCTTGGAAACAGGGCTGATAGATCTGCTCGCAAGGGGCTAGCCCAGACCTTTAGACTTCCTAATTCCCAGAATAGGGTTGATTCAAATCAGATGAGGTTACCTGTACCACGATGTAGTCAGTGCAGAAAATTATATTCTGGGCCGTGCTGCTTAGGCTCGGATATTTGTTATGCCTGTGCTTGGCCAGGCCATTTCAGGCGCGACTGTCCATCGCTACGTAGTGAAGATAAGGTTTGGTCTATGGGAGAGGTAGCTGGCTCATCATCATCAGTACACCCTTCTAGGCGAAGGCCGCAGATATTAGCAGGTGGTGATAGAGATCAAAGAGAAATGCCAGGTCCAAGTGGATCCCAGCACCATACCTATGCATTAGCTGGGCGACAGGATCTTGAGTATCCCCCTGATATTGTCCCAGGTATATTATCGGTATCCTCTTATGATATGTATGCATCGATTGATTCGAGTCTTACACTGTTACATATTACTCCTGATATGTTAACTGTGTTGAGGTGAAAATCTGAGCCAATCTAACAATTTGAGATGACTATATTTGTTGGTGACCTAGTGATAGCCAGAATCATGATTTATGAGTAAGTTGATTGACAGTGTGCGAAAAAAATGTATATGTATATATATATATATATTGGAATTCTAGGCCGAGTGTGCAGGCACAACTTATGAGACAAGCTCTATTATTTATATCCTTTAATGGTAAATGATCTTGCATAGCTGAGTTGCATATTATATGTGTCTCGATATGTGTCCTATTAAGGCATGAGACGTGTTTTCTGGGCTATGTGCAGGTTTGGGATTGTTATGTTTACAAGAGAAACTCTGCCGAAATTCTCCAAGGAATCTAAAGGGAATTGTGGGAACTATAGATAAAATTACCGTGAAAAGAAGGGAAGGCCAGGGTTGAGTGATTAAGGACGGAGCCATCGGTCAAAATGCAGGATAGACATAGCGAGTATGTATGATACTAAGGGAATGATGAATAGGTTAGGATGGGATAAAGAACATGGGAAGGGAGAATGATGTGCTCGGAATAGAAGGAAATTTTATACACAAAGGAAGATTAAATGGATAAACACTCCAGAAGATTTGTAAGTTAGGAAATTTAGCTAGCTCCCTTCGTTTTGGGGAACATTAAGTTATGAGATAAACTTGATGTGTATGTATAAGCCGATGCACGATGCGCCGAATCAGATTATTAAGCTATGCTTCACCTGAGAATATAGTGAGAGAGACTTTCATGTCATTATAAGCTAGCCTTAATGACCTTGGCGATGCTTCGAGAAAGGAGATTAGAGGAGATGTGTTCACGAAAGTTCCTTGCCTAGCAATTGGTTGACCTTATGATTGCAGTTGTGTTCTGTGTTAAAGTTTAAGCTATGTATCCAGGAATTTGCTCAAACGACTACATGACAGGGATTGCTATTACAGATATAAGGGAAAGCGAAAACAAGACAAAAGTAATCAGCGAAACAAAAGGATGACAAGTGAGGAACGCTAGCATATGTGATGTACGTGGTAGAAGTGTTAGAAACAAAGAGGGAAGGATAGGAGCGAGGTAAATAGGAGGGAAGTCCCCTGGAACAGTAACTTGATAAACAGAAGGTGGAAGAGAATCAAACCCTGCGGATCTTCTAATACTACAAGGAAACATTAATGGGTGTCGTGAAATGATTGAGATTTTTAATCAGGCCGTGAAAGCGGTGTGGCTAGTTAAATTATGATCCGAAGTATGGAACCGACTGTGAAGAACGACTTTACACAATATCTTTTCAGAAAATTCTAAAAGGACCATGCATTACTCTACCATCAATATGCTGAGGCAGTAGAGGATGGTACTTCTATGGCAGTGTGAGCTGATTCAAAGAGAATATGGAAGAAGCGACGTTGAATCTTAAGTTACAGCATTATCAAAAGAAAGTCAATGATACTCAATGTTTAGGACTATTGTCCTATGAAAGAAATCATTTGAGAAAAAGGATGAGAATTAAGACAAATGAAAAAACAAGGTATGAGTGTGAATGATCAATAAACTGACTTTATATATATGTTAAGACAGCGACAAATGGAGTCGCATCCCCGGTGAGTTACACGGTAAAGGTCCCAGAGAGCGATTATCGAGGAAAGGTGAGCCAAGAGAGGGCGAGTTTGCAGATGAGGCGGTATAGGGAGTATAGAACGAATATGAGCTATATTAGTGCAAATGGTGCACGCACAAGATAGGCTATGGGTATTGGTAAAGGCAATGGAAGGAATACTGGGGTAAAGACAATTTCCTTCTGGTTTGATAGTTGTGGCAACTAAACGGTAATCAAAAGAGATCATCAAGGGAGTGGCCTTCAACCTTCCGAGGCAACGTGGTCGCTGAAGGCGTAAAAATGAGATAATACAAGACATGGGCCATAGAATATAAGACGGGCAGAGAATCCAACATGGTAGTCGTACAATAATAAGGTAGATTACGGGGTAGAGTTAACGGATGAGCATATGACGGAAGAGCAGTATTAATCCCAAGAAGATACATCGCATGAGTATTGCGGCTTCGGCTCAAGCGTAAGGTAGACAAGAATAAAATGGTATTTCCATACAATAAGGGCTCATACGAATGATTTTATAGTGAGGGGATACAGGCGATGAGAGTAAGATTTGGACTAAAGGGGGGGAGTGAATGATGGACTGAGATGGGAAGTCAAATGAAATAGTCACCGCAAGCAAGTTACATAGATATGAATTTTCAATGTCGCATAACAATTTAGGAAGCATGGTACTGTGAAGTCCTTAAAGGCAGAGTGCTTGACTTAGAATTTGGTAATGTTTTTGCTAACAGAAAGATGCGGCACTAACAATAAGAGAGGGTCAACATTGGAAATAAACCATTTAGAATCATGTAAATACTTGAGGGTAACAACCCACATTGGAAGGGAAAAGATGTGTATGACTATTTAGAAGAAGAAGTTCATGAATTATGCGAGCTTTTCAAGCATAGAGTATTCAAATGTAAAGGAATTAAAGGTGAAAGGCAATAGTGTAGGAGATAATAAGAAGCAAACTCTGTAAGACAATTCCGTGGTATTAGCCAAGAATGAGGATGAATCTAGAGTTGAAATAGGCGTGGTGATTATGAGGAACCGTAAGCTATCTATGAAAATGTGTCAAAATGCTTGGTTCTCTACTATGTCGGAAGATTGATATATTTCGAGAGATTTGGGAAAAATGGGCCATTTTAGTAAACCTCCATTTTGGAATAATAAGCGGATAGAGCTCGTTTTCTAACATTCCAAGGTATGTTAAGGACACGTACGTTAAACCTTTAAGAAAGATGAAAAGACCTGTATGGGTAGCTTAAAAATTGATATATAATGGGGGTCGCATAAATCTTGCAAGAATGAGAGGGCATTAAATGATTAGAGTGCGGAAATTTCATTTCAAAAAGATTTGGGAAAGATTATTGAAAGATTTTATGAGAATTTCTTGCTACCCTCTTAAAGGTTTAAAAGTAATGAAGGAAGAACTGATGGAAGCTCGATGAAGATATTAGGAAAGAACGTGGAAATAGAAGAGATGCCTTGGGAAGTGAAGGAGGATACGAAGTCCAAGTGTACGTATTTATCTCCACTCCCAGAAGAGGTTCAAAATGATACGCTATTGCCCAGGTGTACAATGCAATGCCTTACTTTTGAATGCTTTTGGTCGTGTATGGCCATATTATATGTTGTGATATCGTAGCCCTGAGTGGCAGTGTTATTATGGGCTGTTGTGACAGGATGGTAACACCATATTACAGGGGAAACTCTGGCGAAATTTTTGTAGAAATCCCGAGAACTTAACATTCGGGGACGAATGTTTTTAAATAGGGGAAGAGTGTTACACCTCAGAAAATTTTATGTCATCGTATGATAGCTAGACTAACTCAGGGTAAGAAGTATACGATGTTTCAATAAGTAAGAAATAGTATTTCATGGTTCAAATTGAGATTTCAAAGACAAATTGGAAATCTCAAATAGAAGAAAGTTCCTTAAGCAGGTCGAGGTATACGTTGTGTATCGGAAAGGATTCACAAAGTACCAAGTTGATGATGGCTTAATGATGCCTTAAAGAAGAGTTATAACGTCCCTTAGATTATTAATGAGGTGTTAAACAAGTGTTAAAAAGGTTCCATAAGGATTGGAGATCAAACGAGTCGACGAGAACAAGTTTCGGAAATCTGAGCATTATACGGTCCAACATACTGACCGTATAAAATATACTGGCCGTATGTTCTGCCCAAAATGGGAACTGTTATACCCCGTACTTTGTACGTTGGAATATTCTAAGTTGGTTGCGACAAGTTATGGACAAGACTTTTAATTTTCGATTTTGTTGATTTTTGTTTTAATGCACAAGTTGCATATTCATCTTTTCATTGGCATGGAGTGTTAAGGGTAAAATTGGAATAAGGAAAATTTGGGGTCAAAAGTGAATTATGGAAAGTTAGACATTTTATGAGAATTTGGGGCTAGAAGTGAAATTTTAGAAATTAGTATTTCATGAAAATGGCCATATGTGGCCATGTGTGAGATGTGGGCCATAGGGCCACTTGTGCAAATTATATATGGTGAAAAAGATGACAATTAAATCATCTTCATCATTTTATCTCTTAGAAAGTTCAAGAAAAATGGAGAAAGAAAAGAGAGGGTGAGGTTCGGCCATAGCTGGCCAGATTTGGCCATGAGAAATTGATGGAGAAAAATTATTTTCTTCTAGGTTTTCTACTCATTGGAAGGTCCTAAATAACATGAAGTAGTTGTTGAAGCAAGCAAAGCCTTTGTTCTTGCAAAACCTCACCTTGGCCGTGTGAAGGAGTGGAGTGAAGAAGGTAAGATTTAATCTTCTCTTTTATATGTTATGGATGATTTGAGTATGTTGTAGTATGTGGAAACGAATGAAATTCATGAAATATTGCAAGTTGAAGTTGAGCCGTGTGTATGTTGTTGTAGCCGTGTGGTATGTGTTGTGTAGGAGGGGTGATGAATTAATTGTATGTAGCATGTTTGAGTGTTGTTATAGAGTGTGGAAATGGATGGAAATCATAAAAATTTTGTGTGTGGATGTTGGCAGTATAGGGGCTGTTTTTGGTAAGTTATGGCGAATTGATTTTTACTTAGTATTTTGGTTGTTGTTGTCATGGATTATGTGATGAGAATGAAGGTATTGAATGATTCGAGTTAAAGTTGTAATTGTTGTGTTGTGGCCGTGTATGTGTGGTGTAAGGTAGAAGTGAAGAACTAATTTCATTTGGTATGTTTAAGATGTGGTGTTGTAGATTCTATGTTGTAAAATGATGGCTTAATGGTTCAAAGCGAAGTTGAAATCATGTGGGCTGTTTTGGAACCTAATGTGATCTTAATATGGTTTCTTGTATTCTTGAGATTAATGTTGTTAAAGTATGGATTGTGAGTATGGTTTATGAATTTGGAAGAAAAGAAATGCGTTGTTGATATTTCCTTGGACTTGGAAGGTTTCGGGTTGCTAATGTTAGAAGACGTTTGGAATTGATTATTGATGTTGCTGGTATGTTGTTGGAATTGTTGTTGATGAATTTGGCCGAGTTGAATTCTCGGGGTGTCGCATTTTACGGAAATCGCCCAAATTACGTAGAATTTGGTGTTTGTTTGGAAATCGGGTTCTTAAATGCCTTTAGCTAATGCTTGATATCTAATGACGTATTGTAGATCTTGGAAAGTCCACAACGTAAATTTGGATTAGCTTCGGGAGCAGACGAGGTATGTAAAGCTTGGCCCTTCCTCCTTTTGGCATGCCTTAGTTGTAAATAGGCTATTACACGAGCCTCGAGGAAACTCTACTCTCGCGATCCGAGCATGTCTATGATTCTTATTTGTTTCTTGGTCTTCGTATGCTTGATATGATGAAATATTGGCCCTTATGTCGTTGGAATATTTGATTTTCAAATGTTGCATAAAAAGTTTTATTTTTAAAGAGTTCCGTAACTACGAACGACCGTAACTTTCACAGAAAGGCTCGGATTGCCTCGATATGTTCGTAGGAGATCTTGTGGTATATGATGACTATGTTTTCCATAGGCGGGCCCGACTTAGGTCGACACTCGTCCGCGGGTCCCGCGACTTTCCTTTTTATGTTTATGATGACCTTTTAAAGAATATGGTATTACTATTATCCCGACCTCGAGTATGATCAGTTTACTTATCTGTTGAGTCTGAAATGATGATTCGTATACCTATGATTCCGATACGTAACTATGGTTTCTGAAGTTCGGTTTGATATGTTCCCGAGTGATATTCGGAAGAAAACCTGATTTGACTATTGTTTATCTATTGGGTTTTGAAATATGATTCGTTTTGATTATCTATTGGGTCTTTGTAAGCGTTTTTGCATTGCATATGGTTTCCACGATTTTGCTTGTGCATTTTGTTGTATGTCTTTCACCGAGTCCCGGGCCGGTATGTGTATATGTGATGTTGCATTTGGATTCTTCGGTATGTGATGTTGACTGGATTCTTTGTATGTGATGTTGCCAATGGATTCTTGACCGCGGTATGTGATGTTGCCGCTGGATTCTTGACCGCGGTATGTGATCTTGCCGCTGGACATTTTATCGCGGTATGTGTATATATGACATTGGCATGATCTTATTTGCCGAGTCCCTCCCTAGAGGGCCGGGACATGATATGTGTGCATATGATATGTGATTTTAACAGTCTGGATTATGATCAGTTGGCATCAGAACCGGTGGTGGGGTAAACCCAGTGGTGAGGTAAATTCCACACTGGTTTAGGCGAATCCCACATCGGTTAATGTCAGCTCATATAATATGTTTGATTGTCCGTATATAAGAGACATAAATGTTTTTCAGAGAAAGCGAATCATTTTGGCATTGTGGTTACCATATTTGTCTTTTGTACCTCTGATGTACTATTTGCGTTTCAGATGCAAGTACCTTGGTATTCTGGCTATTGTGCACTTTCTGTACTCCGTACCTCGGTTATGACTTCGTTTTCTGTATTTCATGCTTTGCATACTCAGTACATATTCCGTACTGACCCCCATTCTTCGAGGGCTGCATTTCATGCCGCGTAGGTACCCACAGATGAGTAGATGATGTCAGCGGAAGACGTTCCAGGTGGATTGGCGAGCTCCATTTCCTCGGAGTCTTTCGAGTCCGAGTGCTTTTGTATGCTATGCGAGATGTTGGTAGAGACTTTACGAACGATTGTCGTGTGTGTGATATGTCAGTTTTGTAAGCGGCTATGTAAGCCGATGTATTATTATGAATTATGTTACGAACTTCATATGTTTTCAAATTTCATACAATGCTAGTTTTATTTGATTTGACAAAGATGAAAGGCATGTCTGTTCAAAAAAAAAAAAAAATCATTATGTACTTGTGTCATGTTTTGCGGGCCCAGTATGATTATGAGTATTACGAAAGTTAGCGGGTTCGCTCGGCCCTAGGTAAGGGTCGGGTGCCCATCATACCCTATCGGATTAAGGGTGTGACAAATTGGTATCGAAGCCGGTTCGTCTAGGGGTTGTCTACAAAGTCGTGTCCAGTAGAGTCTTATTTATGGTGTGTAGCGCGCCACACTTATAAACAGGAGGCTACGGGGTATCTAGGGTGGTTACTCTTCTTTCACATCTGAGATTGTGCCATAGAGCCAAGTCGTAGGAGATGGGACTCCTTACCCTGATTTGTGATTGCAGCTAAAGAATGACACTGATAGAAGAAAAGGATTGATGATGTTGGAAGAATGGGGAAAGATATATGTGAAAGATATTGAAGTTGCGATTGAAATACAAGTTGAAGACTAAAGGGGGAAAGTAAACAAGAAAGTGTAACAGGTGTCGTTTGAGTTGGGCATACGAGGTATGTTTATCATTTGTGTACTGTTGATGATATTGGGAGCCCTGTGTGGCTGCGATATGATATGATATATATATATGTATTTTGGCCCTGCGAGGCATTGTTGGTATTTCTTGTGTACAGGTTTTGAGATGATAAGAAATATAGAGGAAACTCTGCCGAAGTTTTCGCAGAAATAGAGAGAAAATGAGATGTAGGTTTGTAATGCGACTTGAAAGGCCGTGTCCACCGTAATGGTAAGATTTGAGTAAGTTGCGAGTATGTCTGACCTTGAGAAAGAAGTAATAGTATAATTAAGACAAGAGTATAGATGAAAAAGCTGATCAGAAAAGGGTAAAGGGTTAAGAAGTGTTATATTATGGGATTGGTTACGAATAAGATATAATGTGAATATCATGAGGGTTGTTATGAAAATAAGTGAAGCCTAGTGTGAAAGTGGCCAAGGTTATGATGTGATCTATGTAGCTAGAATACAAAGGCAAGTGTGAAACGGAAAAACAAGCTATGGAACGAATAAGGAAGGGTTGAGTTAAAGATTAAGAGACGACACGAGATAATGTGCCTAGAATGTCACAAGTCGAGTAAAAGGGAATTATGAGAAGGAAATGTTTAAATCGAGATCCTTAAGACCCCATACGACTAGTTGAACATTCGAGGACGAATGTTCTAAAGGGAGAAAGAATGTTATACCTCGTACTTTGTACGTTGGAATATTCTAAGTTGGTTGCGACAAGTTATGGACAAGACTTTTAATTTTCGATTTTGTTGATTTTGTTTTAATGCACAAGTTGCATATTCATCTTTTCATTGGCATGGAGTGTTAAGGGTAAAATTGGAATAAGAAAAATTTGGGGTCAAAAGTGAATTATGGAAAGTTAGACATTTTATGAGAATTTGGGGCTAGAAGTGAAATTTTGGAAATTAGTATTTCATGAAAATGGCCATATGTGGCCATGTGTGAGATGTGGGCCATAGGGCCACTTGTGCAAATTATATATGGTGAAAAAGATGACAATTAAATCATCTTCATCATTTTATCTCTTAGAAAGTTCAAGAAAAATGGAGAAAGAAAAGAGAGGGTGAGGTTCGGCCATAGCTGGCCAGATTTGGCCATGAGAAATTGATGGAGAAAAATTATTTTCTTCTAGGTTTTCTACTCATTGGAAGGTCCTAAACAACATGAAGTAGTTGTTGAAGCAAGCAAAGCCTTTGTTCTTGCAAAACCTCACCTTGGCCGTGTGAAGGAGTGGAGTGAAGAAGGTAAGATTTAATCTTCTCTTTTATATGTTATGGATGATTTGAGTATGTTGTAGTATGTGGAAAAGAATGAAATTCATGAAATATTGCAAGTTGAAGTTGAGCCATGCGTATGTTGTTGTAGCCGTGTGGTATGTGTTGTGTAGGAGGGGTGATGAATTAATTGTATGTAGCATGTTTGAGTGTTGTTATAGTGTGTGGAAATGGATGGAAATCATGAAAATTTTGTGTGTGGATGTTGGCCGTATAGGGGCTGTTTTTGGTAAGTTATGGCGAATTGATTTTTACTTAGTATTTTGGTTGTTGTTGTCATGGATTATGTGATGAGAATGAAGGTATTGAATGATTCGAGTTAAAGTTGTAATTGTTGTGTTGTGGCCGTGTATGTGTGGTGTAAGGTAGAAGTGAAGAACTAATTTCATTTGGTATGTTTAGGATGTGGTGTTGTAGATTCTATGTTGTAAAATGATGGCTTAATGGTTCAAAGCAAAGTTGAAATCATGTGGGCTGTTTTGGAACCTAATGTGATCTTAATATGGTTTCTTGTATTCTTGAGATTAATGTTGTTAAAGTATGGATTGTTAGTATGGTTTATGAATTTGGAAGAAAAGAAATGCGTTGTTGATATTTCCTTGGACTTGGAAGGTTTCGGGTTGCTAATGTTAGAAGACGTTTGGAATTGATTATTTATGTTGCTGGTATGTTGTTGGTATTGTTGTTGATGAATTTGGCCGAGTTGAATTCTCGGGGTGTCGCATTTACAGGGGAAATGCGCCAAATTTCTGTAGAATTTGGTGTTTGTTTGGAAATCGGGTTCCTAAATGCCTTTAGCTAATGCTTGATATCTAATGACGTATTGTAGATCTTGGAAAGTCCACGACGTAAATTTGGATTAGCTTCGGGAGCAGACGAGGTATGTAAAGCTTGGCCCTTCCTCCTTTTGGCATGCCTTAGTTGTAAATAGGCTATGACACGAGCCTCGAGGAAACTCTACTCTCGCGATCCGAGCATGTCTGTGATTCTTATTTGTTTCTTGGTCTTCGTATGCTTGATATGATGAAATATTGGCCCTTATGTCGTTGGAATATTTGATTTTCAAATGTTGTATAAAAAGTTTTATTTTTAAAAGTTCGTAACTACGAACGACCGTAACTTTCACAGAAAGGCTCGGATTGCCTCGATATGTTCGTAGGAGATCTTGTGGTATATGATGACTATGTTTTCCATAGGCGGGCCCGACTTGGGTCGACACTCGTCCGCGGGTCCGCGACTTTCCTTTTTATGTTTATGATGACCTTTTAAAGAATATGGTATTACTATTATCCCGACCTCGAGTATGATCGGTTTACTTATCGTTGAGTCTGAAATGATGATTCGTATACCTATGATTCCGATACGTAACTATGGTTTCTGAAGTTCGGTTTGATATGTTCCCGAGTGATATTCGGAAGAAAACCTGATTTGACTATTGTTTCGGTTTTGAAATAACAGTTCGTTTTGATTATCCTATTGGGTCTTTGTAAGCGTTTTGCATTGCATATGGTTTCCCACGATTTTGCTTGTGCATTTTGTTGTATGTCTTTCGCCGAGTCCCGGGCCGGTATGTGTATATGTGATGTTGTATTGGATTCTTGACCGCGGTATGTGATGTTGCCGATTTGGATTCTTGACCGCGGTGATGTGATGTTGCA
The DNA here is from genome assembly GCF_029784015.1 of Lycium ferocissimum. NCBI lineage: Eukaryota > Viridiplantae > Streptophyta > Magnoliopsida > Solanales > Solanaceae > Lycium > Lycium ferocissimum. The sequence continues at coordinate 9,824,191 of NC_081352.1, forward strand.
TTTGGATTCTTGACCGCGGTATGTGATCTTGCTTGCATTTGGACTTTTGACCGTGGTATGTGTATATATGACATTAGCATGATCTTATTTGCGAGTCCCTCCCTAGAGGGTAGGGACATGATATGTGTGCATATGATATGTGATTTTGATAGTACGGATTATGATCGATTGGTATCGAGAACCGGTGGTGGGGCAAACCTAGTGGTGAGGCAAATTTCCACCTTTGGTTTTAGGCGAATCCCACATTGGTTAATGTCAGCTCATATAATATGTTTGATTGTCCGTATATATGAGACAGAATTTTTTTCCAGAGAAAGCGAAGCATTTTGGCATTTTGATTATCATATTTATCTTTTGTACCTCTGATGTACGATTTGCGTTTCAGATGCAAGTACCTTGGTATTCTGGCTATTGTGCACTTTCTGTACTCCGTACCTCGGTTATGACTTCGTTTTCTGTATCTCATGCTTTGCATACTCAGTACATATTCCGTACTGACCCCCTTTCTTCGGGGGCTGCGTTTCATGCCGCGCGGTACCCACGGATGAGTAGATGATGTCGGCGGAAGACGTTCGGTTTGGATTGGCGAGCTCCATTTCCTCGGAGTCTTTGCCGAGTCCGAGTGCTTTTGTACGGTATCTGAGATGTTGGTAGAGACTTTGCAGACTGCGTCGTGTGTGTGATATGTCAGTTTTGTAAGCGGCTATGTAAGCCGATGTATTATTACGCATTATGTTACGAACTTCATATGTTTTCAGATTTCATACGATGCTAGTTTTATTTGATTTGACAAAGATGAAAGGCATGTCTGTTTCAAAAAAAAATTTCATTATGTACTTGTGTCATGTTTTGCGGGCCCAGTATGATTATGAGTATTATGAAAGTTAGCGGGTTCGCTCGGCCTAAGGTAAGGGTCGGGTGCCCATCACACCCTATCGGATTAAGGGTGTGACAGGAACCTTCACTAGACCAAAGGTACGGCCACACATACGGTCCATATAAATTATACGGACTGTATGTTAGTCCGTATGTTCGTGTCGGGATAGATTTTAAGTTGATATAAGGAGGACCCAAGTTCATTATTTCATTTCATTCTTTCTCTCCACATTTCAAGAACCCTCTAGAACTCTCTCCACACTTCTCCTACAAGAATCCAAAAGAAATTAAGGATCAACTTCATCAAACCAAGGCAATCAAGTGCAAGAAACTCACTAGGGTTCATCCAAGACAAGAAATCTCTTTGGAAGTGGAACTAGGGTTTTGCTCAAGTGAGGTGTTTCCACCCAAAGCTCATTCCCACACTATCAAAGGTAAGTTTTATGGTCAATTCATGTTAATTATAGTATTGAGAGGTTGAAAGACTTGGACTGTAGAAGGAGATAGAAAATAGCTCATGAATGTAAGAATAGTTGCATTTTTTAGTAGTAGCTTAGAATGAATCATGATTCTTGACATGTTGTGATTATAAATATGTTATAAATGACATTACGAACATGGGAGAAACATTATGTAGGGATGAACGTAATATTTTACTATGACCATGGTTATGGATGATGTGAAGTGAAATTGGGGAATTCGGATAACATGGGTGAATGAACATTGTTGCTTAGGATATTATGAATGTTATTATGGACGTTTGGGAGTTGACATATGATATGGAGAAAGTTCTATAAACAAAGGAAATGCTGCCCAATTTTCTCTAGCTTTAGTTAAGCATGTTCATGTGATCGATTAGCTAATGTTAATGCGAACTCTCTTGAAGGTAGTAACGTGAGCATTAGAAGAGAACGTTCAAGTGATAGAGCAGCTAAACGAAAAGGTATGTAAGGCTAGTCCCTTCTTTCTAAGGCATGATTCCAAGGCATGAATTCTCCGATTTTTCCATGACTTTCTTATATTCCAGAAAATTATGAGTCTATGTTCATAAAAGGTTTCATATGAGATACAAGGTAAAGGATACGTTACGAGCATGATAATGATGATGATGAGTTTAAGTCTAAAGAATTCTAAAGCAAGATATGTTGTCCATGAAGTTAATGATCCTAAGTATGATCCATTGATGTTGTTCATTGTGTACACTCACCTTACAATGTTAGTTCCTTCAAGGTGAGATATGATGAATGTGATCACTCCATAATGTAATCAGGGGTTCTCGACCTTATGTTACCCTGATATAGTTATAGATTGTCTTTAAGCTCAAATGCATGTTCTATGACAAACGTATGATGATGATGGGTTAGGATGAGTTCATGATGATATGCTTCCACCGCACCTAGATGGCCGGACATGTCACCGCTAATGCGGGCTGCTTACAATTCCACCGCGCCTAGATGGCTGGACATGTCACCACTAATGCGGGCTGCTTATGGTTTCACCGTGCCTAAATGGCCGGACATGTCACCGCTAATGCGGGCTGCTTGTGATTCCACCATGCTTAAAAGGCCGGACATGACCACCACTAGTGGGCGGCGTTTGATGGTTACCCGGACGCGGGTTAATGATGATGGTACATAAGATATGTTTATCTATGTATGATGTGTAACATGTATTTACTCTTAAAGGTCAAGCAGGTTATATCCTCATCTCTTGTCTTATGATTTCTTTATTGCGTTCATTTTATTCATGCCTTACATACTCAGTACAATGCTCGTACTGACGTCATTTTTCTTTGGACGCTGTGTTCATGCCCACAGGTAGACTGGGAGGTGATCCAGATTCGTAGGAGCTATCAGCAGACTTTGAGAGGACTCTATTGTTCTGGAGTTGCCATTGATTTATTATTTTATGTACATATATGTTTTGGGCACGACGGGGTCCTGTACCATCCAGATGTCTAGTACTCTAGTAGAGGCTTGTAGATACGTATGTGTGGGTAGTATAATCTCATGGTCTCCTCATTGTATGATACATTATTTTTGAGAGCCGAAGAGCTCATGTGTATAAATGTAGATATGTTCTTAGAAGTGATAATGGATTTTCGATAATTAGAAGCATGAGAATAATGAATGAATGCAGGATAAGTATGATGACTAGTAGTATGAGTAGTGCTCGGTGGTCAGCCCCGGGTACCCGTCATGGCCCCTAGTCGGGTCGTGACACCAAGGACTTAAGGAGGAAAGCATACTCGTATCAAAAGGAAGCTATGATTACGTAGGATTTTATCTTAGTTCCATGTTTATGAGTTTATATTGCAATTATGCTAAAAATGAGGAGAGAAAATTGTAAGAAAAGTTCAAGTATGAATAGAATGATATTATAAGGAATTAAAGAGTCTGACCAAGGAATTAAAAGGAGATGATATGGTATGTATATAAGGTCGACGAGTACAAAAAGGGTTAATCTAAAATAGCACCAAAGAAGCAAGCAAGGAAGGGTGTCATATCCGAACAAGAGAATTTGTCTACTAGTAGAGAAATAAGGAGCAAAGCAAAAGAGTACAACAATTAAGAGTGCTCACAGACCGGTAGGGAGCCGTAGCAATCATGAGTTAAGACCATCTTAATGGCAACAGGTCTCAGGACGGTAGCTAGATATCAGTTGACCCTTTGGGTACATACACAAGAACATGAGGATATGGAACGAATGAATGAGTTCGACAAATAATTTGGAAGATATTGGAAGAAGAATAATGATCCCATAGTATATAAGGGCATGGATATTAGGAACTAAAGGGGGACAACAATTTCAAGAAACTAATAAAAGTGTCGTAAGCTACAACATTCGAGGACGAATGCTTCTAAGGGGGGAAGGATGTTACACTTCACACTTTCAGAGCATGAGCATGCCATGTACTTCACCGTATTAATGGAGTATTGGAGACGTCCCATGAAGTTCTGGAAGGTACCAGCCATGGGAAGTACGTAACAATGAAGTAAAAGATGAACTACGATCTCATAAGTCGTAACCGGAAAGGACAGCCTTGGAACCAAAGGAAATTACCATTATCAAGTGTGATTAATGATAAATAACGTGTATGGAGAGACTCGAAAGATTCCGGGACCAGGCAAATCGAAGAAAATAAGTTTGACAAAAATATGAAAAAAATTTGGCAGAATTTTGGATCAAATTTGGAGGGGTATATCAGGAGTTTTAAGGTGTTTCAAAAGTCTAAAAAGAATTTCGTCGAGTCTATTTTCCAATGCAACAAACCGCTCATCAAAAGACATCGGAGTAGGGAGTTATGGCCATTTTAAGATAAAGACTCCAAGCTGCAAAATGGCTTCCACGGGTCCCACTTGGGAAAGTCGGTGGAACCGACTTATGAGGGGTATAAAAACCCCCCATCAACCCTATTTTTTCAGCATTTTACATTTTCATAAGTCGTAGAAACTTCCCAACACATCCCCCAAACATTTATATCCTATTAAATCAAGAATTTAACAAGATTACACCAAACTAGTCCATGAAAGGTGATTGTTCTTACTTCTACTTGATGTTGTGTTAAGTTTGGTCTTGAAGAAAGTTGGTGTGGCTGAATTTCTTCAAGTATAAGATATGTTATTCATCCTATCACTTATGTTGAGTTGATTTGAAGGTTTAACAAGTCTTAAAAGTGAAAATAGTTATGGAGGAAAGGTCATAAAGTGTTGTATTGTAGTTGTTGTGTTATTGACTGTTTTAAGCCTGTTATGGCCGTGTGGTTGGGCTGATTTACATGTATATGGATGGTATCTAATATTTTTGGTGTGTTAATGAGATTATGCTCTTTGATTGGGAAGAAAGTAAGTATATATTATTGTTGTATGTTGAAAAACATCGTGTGGGATGGTTCATGGAATATTTTGGTGTTGATGATGATGTTGTTGATATTAGTATTGCTATTGTGGTTGTTTTGTTGGTATTGTGATTTCGGGCTAGGGATATAAACAAGAGAGATGCTGCCCGAATTTTGGCAAATTCTAAAGGGGTTTAATTTGAAGGCTTAAGATAAGCATATGACGATAAGTCTAACAGTGATATGAATTCTCTTGAATATAGATTTGAGAGCTTAAAAGGATAAGCGTTAAGTAATAGGAGACCAAAAAGGCATGTTAAGGCTTTCCCTTTCTTTCATTTTGGCATGATCCTATGACATGAGCGAACAACGAGTAATCGAGTCTCCATATCACTCTACTCTTAGAAGCACTAGGAGTATCTCAGTTCTTGATGATCCTATACCCCTTGTTATGAGTGTCCCTTCTGTTCATGGGTCCAGAGTTTTGTATCATGATAATGTTAGTTCATATTTATGCATTGCATTCATTTACATATATGCATATTGACCCATGACCAGAAAGCGTTATATACGCGTATATTATATGTATATGGTGCGTGGGGAAAGGGCGAGGCATTATATACACATTACCACCTGATCAGCTGGTATATATGATGATTATGATGCCCGAAGGGGCCTATATGATATATGGATCGGGCCGTATGTTTCTTGGCACTATTATATGGGATATGGATCGGGCCGTAAGTTCCTCGACACTATGAGCTATGCATATCATATGCCTTCAGAGGCATTTTCTGTAAGCAGTGATATACAGATATGTTCAGAAAGTCAGAAATATAGATGCATTCATACAAATATGTTCAGATAGTGAGACATATAGATACATTCAGTCAGCCAGTTTAGCCTATGATTTTCAGACTTTATTCATGACTCCTATGTGTATGTTACTCTTCTGCCTTACATACTTGGCACATTTTCCGTACTGACTGCCCTATTGTTCAGGGGGAGTGGGGGAGGCTGCGTTCAGGCCCACAGGTTCAGATAGCCAGGAAGAAAGATTACATCCTTAGGCTACTTCTTCAGCTTGACAGTGGAGAACTCATCTCTTGCCGGAGTTGCCGTCTAAACCTGGTATATGTTTTGATGTTTATGGGTAGGGCAGGGGGCTCGTCCCGTGGCAAAGATGTCCGGTATGTCGGCAGGAGGCTCATAGACACTTATATTCAATCAGATATTATGGCCCGCTCAGCAATTGTTTGGTTATATAGTTTTATTGGGTAGCCTTGTCAGCTTGTACCCCAATTCAGTTTAGTGATGCATGTTTGTATATACCTTTCGAGGGTGGTGACCCTCCAGTTTATGATACCTATCAGTCAGCAGATTATGTTTTAAGCTCCCTCAGGTGGCCTAGAATGAGCATGAGCAGGTATGTTATGTATGTATTGTGGCATCTAGGAGGTCAGCTTCTGGGTGTCCGTCATAGCCCTTCGGTTGGGTACGTGACAATATATATACGTATGCATACTGACTCGTGACCAGAAGGCATTATATACGCGTATATTATATGTATATGGGGTGTGACAGAAAGGGATAGGCGTTATATACGCATTACTACCTAATCAGCTGGTGCACAGTAATGATGATAATAATGATATTGAAGATGGTCACAGAGAGGCCGACGGGATATGAGATATGGATCGGGCTGAACGTTCCTCAGCACTATGACCTATATATACATACATATATACATGATTATCACTGAGAGCATTCCGATTATACGACCACAGAGGCATTGTCAGTTATACAGAGTTATACTGATGCATTCAGACAGTCAGTTTGGCTTTTGAGTTTCAGATTCCGTTCATGATTCTTATGTATATGTTACTTTTATGCCTTACATACTCAGTACATTATCCGTATAGACTCCCCTATTTCTCGAGGGGAGGGGGCTACGTTCATGCCCGCAGGTTCAGGTAGACAAACAAGCGGTCCAGCTTAGTAGGACTTTCATCCAGCTGTGGTCAATGAGCTCCACTTGATCTGGAGCTGCAGTTCATTTTGGTATGCTATTTTTAAGATGTAGATATGAATAGGGGTTTGGCGAGGCCCTTTCCCGTCCTTTCTAAAACTTTGTATTCCAGTAGAGGTCTGTAGACAGTTGTATATATTTGACATATAATGTAGCCTTGTCGGCTCTTATTCTTTTGTGTACAACATATGTAGCGGCTTAGTCGGCTTGCACAGTTCTTTTCAGCATATCTATATACAGATGGTACAGAGTTCATGATCTTATCCTTTCGTGAGTCAGTATATTTTAGATTGAGTTACTTGTGGGTCACCTTGTTATTCAGTGTTGTCCAGGTGTGAGTATAGGGATGTTTGTTCACTGGAGATCAGACACTCGTCATGACTCATCGTGTTGGGTCGTGACAACAAATCATATCCAAACCCATAGAGAAATATGTAGACACATAAGAGAAAGTAGAACCTGGGTCAAATAATGTTACGGTTCACTTTTACGCCGGCGCATAAAAGCTACTAAGAGGTTGTTGGTGCTCTAATTAGATTTTAATATTTTTAGAGTCTCCATCTAATTTGTTTAAGGAAAAACTAGGAAAACCATGTTAAAAAGGTTTATCAAGCAAGAGAAAAATCCTTTTTGGACTACAGTTCGAGATAAGGGTTCTGGTGATCCCCTAGGGAAGGTTTTAAACACCCTAATATTAAGGATCCGTAGAATACGGTTGACCTACGAGCTTCAATGTGTGATTAATGTATTTATTTGCTTAAGCTTAATTTTCCGCAAAAAGTGTCATTCATTTTTATCATAAAATTAAAATTTCGGCAAAAAGTCCCTTAGAAAAGGGGTTTTGGGTTCAAAAAATTCGTATAAGTGTTCAACTCACTTTATTGCCGGACTAAGACACACTCGGGATTTCTCCCGAGTAGAGTCGCTACTATTTTAGTCCTAATAAAATGAGTTTAGTACTTATAGGTTTTTATTATATACATAGGAAAATATAGAGTATGTCTCCCTTTTATATTACTACTATATATAAGGGAGAATACCTAATTTTTGTAGTCCTCACATGAATTTTTTTCTTTCTTTTTATCCCTAATTAAAGTTTTAATGACTTACAAATTCTTCATACATTTTGGTAAATTTTAGGAACTTTAAGGACTTTTTCCAAACCATTAGAAGTGATGATTTCATGAGAAAAGTGATAATGGGCCCCACGAAGCACACTAATCACACATATTATGATTTTTTTAATGTGAAAATATTATATTAAGCTTGTGTCACAACCCATTTAGCTTAGGCCATGCGGGCACTTACCTTCCCACCTCGGTAAGCAAACCCTCATCCCAATAACGAAACAATACACAAATTGAAGAAAACTAAGTCGCAGAAATAATAGATACGTAAATTTCACGATATATATAGATAGATAGTAGTAAAAAGTACGAAAGACAATAAATACCCCAAGGTCTAGTCTGAATAATACAAGAGCAGCAAGGGAGAATAATACAATCTAGAAGTACTAATATATAATGTCTATGTCTATGTCTCTGGAATAAAAGTAAGACATATAATAGGAAAGTCTTCAAGGTCAGGGGACGCCACCGCTGGAAACTCGAGTGGAAGCTGAAGAGTCGATCGCCCACGAGTCGAGAAGTGGATCCGACTCTTAGTCCCTCTGCGATTCATAAAAGAATGTACCAAGTGCGGAAGACAAACAACAAGATCTTAGTAGGCATCATCGGCCGACTAATCATACTTAACACAATTCGGAAAATAAAGCATATAAGCAAATAAACCAACCAAGCATGAGACAATATAATCGCAACCGAGTATCCATCATCACCTATGTAGCAATCTGCACCCGAATAGGTCAACACTGAGTATATCCGATCGAATCCAATCATCACAATCCAATCACTACAACATCTCAATCAAGTCATAATGCAATGCAGTGCAGTAATGGTATGAATGTGATGCTATGCTATGCAAATGAGGTGTACACATGTCTTTGCGGACGGAAATATCGACGTCTCGGTAGCACAACCCAACGTGACTCATAAAGTCTAAGTGCCACCTATCCCGGATCTTTGCCAAACAGACAGACGGGACCCTGGCTAATTGCTAACAGAGGGAGTCTCACCGGCACCACCCTGGGGACCCGCGGAGTCCATGCACTAACAACGATTCAGGATGACACCGGAATCGGCCAAGCAACAACGATGCCAGAATAGATCATCGGACATCGGCCATCTCACAGTCACACAAGTAAAAGAGTTTGTCAAATATCAGTTTCACAAAATCAATGATTCCGGAATTGAACCTCGGACATCAGCCTTCTCACAATCACTCAAGTAAACGAGTTCATCAAAATCAGTTTCATAAAAACAACGATTTCAAAATGGATCTTCGGATATCGGCCTTTCCACAATCACTCAAGTAAAGAGTTTATCAAATATCAGTTCGCTCAATCAACGATACCGGATCATCTCGGGTATCGACCATGCATCCTGAATATGAGAGAATGTGTGCAATACATATATAAATCGATCAAGTTCAATATCACAAGTACCACAACGGGGTACGCCAACCACGTATCACATCACAATGCCAACGGTGGGTATGCCAACATATATCAATAAGTCAAGTACCAACAGTGGGTATGCCAATAATATATCCAAGTATGAATACCAACACGGGAATGTCAATTCTATCCAAATCCAGATGACAAAAGAGAAGTTGATATCTACCAACTACACATGGCATCAAGCCAACACAATGAAACAATCAAGGTACACATAACGGGGTGGCTAGTCCCAACACACATCAGGGCCCAACCTAAGGAAATATCCATCCCAACTTCATACCCGAATATTCAAATGTTGCCTTCGACATTATAATCTAAATATGTGAATCACTATACGAAGTCTCACCGAAGGTAAACCATAACCTACCTGGATGGCTGAACCGCAACACCAACAACTCACTCTTTTTCCTTGCCTTTCCGCTGAAGCTCCGAACCAAAGTAGTCTAAGCATAATCGAATTCTATATTAGAAATCATGAAGAATGATACTAATATTGCTACTATTTCAATTAGGTCAATTTTAACCCTAGAATTTGGAAAACGGGCCCACATGAGCAAAACGGGAAATTCAGGGGCAAAATACCAAATTAAGTACTAGGTGATCATAATCCAACCACTAATTGTTGATTTAACTCAAGAATTGGCCTAAATCTGATTTCAAGCAAAAACCCCTAAATTGGGTATAAATCCTAAGTCTTTGATTCCGAAATTCAACGCTAAAATTGGAAGATATATGCTTAATAAGCTTATATTAGTCAATATCTAACATGAACATCACCAATTTATCATTTATAACGTAGGGCAATGTTCTTCTAAAACCCTCTCTCAAATTCCATCTTTAACAAATTGTTAAAGGAAAGGGAAAAATCTAAGATGATTGTGATTATGGGGGAGTAAAGGATTAGGAAAGTTTTACCTCCAAGAATTTCTTCAAATTATCTCCAAGAACGTTTCCCCAAGCTCAAATATCGAGATGAGAAATAATGAGGGTTTCGGACTTATTTAAGACACATTTAATGAAAAATAACTGCCCGTCACCGCCACGGCGGTAGAGAAGCCCTGCAGCGGCGCCGCTACGGCGGCTGAGATACCGTCACAGTGGTATGGCCAACATTACACATGGCCGCCCCAGCGGTCATCACACCGCCACAGCGGTGCCGCCGTTGCGGGCACCAAACACCAGAATTCCCCCATTTTTTATAAGTCTTCAATCGAAATCCCGAGTTGTTCCCGAGGCCATCTGCTCATAAACCACCCACATAGACCCACACAATAATATGCTGTGAATGCGCTCGTGGTCTCAAAATTTTTAACGGAGGCCTCGTTGGCCGAGTTGACCCTCAATGCCTTAATTCCAATTTCCCATTCCAAGCCCCGAAATGCATTTGAATGCATTGGGAACCAAAACAAATATCCATGCCGGTTCTAAATGACCATCCGGACCTCTCAAAATTGACTAAATTTTGAAAAAGGTCCGTTTGCCCAAAAGTCAACTTTGGGTTAACCATTTTTCACTTTAAGCCTATATTTTCACCAAAGTTGCCCGAATTCAGTCTAGGTACCCCGGGAAGCGTATCAACGGTACCTTTGAGTCAAAATCGAGCTAATCAATTCTCAGGAACGGGCGAAAACGCAAAAAGAACTATAACGACTAAACAGGTCATTACATCAGATATCAATTGAACGGTTGCTCGTCCTCGAGCGAAGAAGAAGGAAAGTAGGAAAAATACCTGAATCAGTGAACAACTGGGGATATCGGCTATGCATATCAGACTTAGTCTCCCAAGTAGCCTCTTTCACAGGTTGGTGCTTCCATTTCACCTTCACAGAAGCAATCTCTTTTGACCTCAACTCCCGAACCTGCCTATCCAAGATCGCGATAGGTTCCTCCTCATAAGTCAAATATTCTCATCAAGCAATATAGAATCCTAATGGACAATGTAGGTACCGTCGACATGGTATTTCTTCAGCATCGAAACATGAAAGACCTGATGGACTCTCGCCAAGCCTGGCTGAACTTTCCCCTCTTACCAAACCTCATAACACCCTTCATGGGTGAAACCTTCAATCGAACCTGGTCACCAATATACTTCAAGTCCCTGACCTTCCGGTCCGTATACATCTTCTGCCTACTCTGAGCTGCCACAAGCCTGGCCTGAATGACCCTCACTCTATCAAGGGACTCTCTCAATAGATCCGTGCTCCAAAATCGAGCCTCGAACCCATCGAAACAACCAATCGGAGATCTACACCTCCTACCATATAATGCGTCAATAAGGCGCCATACCAATACTCGAATGATAACTATTATTGTATGCAATCTCTACCAAGGGCAAGTGCTGATCCCAATGACCACCAAAGTCAATAACACACGCTCTCAACATGTCCTCGAGTACCTGAATGGTCCGTTCAGACTGGCCATTGGTCTGGGGATGGAAATCTATACTAAAGTCCAACCGGGTACCCAATTCCTCATGAAATGCCCTCCAGAATTGGGACGTGAAGATAGTTCCCCGATCAGATACAACAAAAATAGGGATCCCATGTAATCTCACAATATCCTGAATATACATCTTGGCTAACTTCTCCACGGTATAGGAAACCTGAACCGGAGCAAAGTGAGCGGACTTAGTCAACCGATCCACTATCACCCAAATAGAATCAAACTTGCCAAGGGTCTTCGCAAGACCCGCGACAAAATCCATGGTAATCCTCTCCCACTTCCACTCGGGAATGGGCATTCTCTGAAAAATCCCACTGGGTCGCTAGTGCTCATACTTCACCTGCTAACAATTTCCACACTTAGACACAAAATCAACTATATCCCTCCGCTCATACTTCACCTGCTGACAATTTCCACACTTAGCCATAAAATCAACTATATCCCTCTTCATACTACGCCACCAATAGTGTTGTTTCAAGTCATGATACATCTTAGTCGCTCCCGGATGAATGGAATAATGAGAGTTATGGGCCTCGAATAAAATCAACTGAATTAGATCACTAACACGAGGAACGCACACCCGTCCTCTAATCCTCAGAATCAATCACGGCCTCCTTGGCCTCCCCTTTTGACACCCTATCTCGGATCTTGCTCAACTGAGAATCCTTAAATTGATGAGCCTTGATCTGATCCAATAACGATGACCTCGCCTCTATACAAGCAAAAATCCTACCCGGGGCAGAGCTATCAAGATGGACGAAACTGTTGGCCAGAGTCTGAACCTCCCTGGCTAACAAACGCTCGGAACTAATCAATCGAGCTAAACTCCCCATACTCACCGCCTTGCAACTCAAGGCATCAGCCACCATATTGGCTTTACCAAGGTGATACAGAATAGAGATGTCATAGTCTTTCAGGAGATCCATCCGTCAGCGCTGCCTGGAATTAAAATCTCTCTAGGTAAACACATGCTGAAGGCTATGGTGATCGGTGAAAACCACACAATAGACACCATACAATTAATGCCTCTACAGCTTCAAGGCGAAGACTACGACTAACAACTCCAAATCATAGATAGGGTAATTCTTCTCGTGAACTTTTAACTGACGGGACCATAAGCTATCACTCTACCCTCCTACATCAACACCGCACCCAAACCCATACGGAAAGCATCACAATAGACAGTGAAGTCCTTGCCCTCCACAGGTAAGGCTAGGATCGAGGCTGTAGTCAAAAGAATCTTAAGCCTTTGGAAGCTCTCCTCACAATCATCCGTCCACTGGAAGGGAACATCCTTCTGAGTCAATCTGGTCAAGGATGAAGCAATAGCAGCAAAACCCTTCACAAAGCGACGGTAATAACTGGCCAAACCCACAAAACTACGAATCTCAGTAACCGTAGTGGGCCTCGCCCAACCCCTCACAGCCTCAATCTTCTGTGGATCAACTATAATCCCCTCCTTGGACACCACATGGCCCAAGAATGCTATATACTTCAACCAAAACTCACACTTAGAAAACTTAGCAAACAAACTATGTTTCTTCAACAAACCAAGAACGGTACGAAGATGGATTTCATGCTCCTCTCTACTCTTAGAATACACCAAGATGTTATCAATAAACACAATCACAAAGGAATCAAGGAATGGGCTAAAGATGCCATTCATCAAAGTCATAAATGCAGCCGGGGCATTAGTAAGCCCAAAAGACATCATTAGAAACTCATAGTGGCCATATCTCTTCTGAAAGGCTATCTTCAGAATATCCTCCGCCCTGATCTTCAACTGGTTATAGCCGGAATGCAAATCAATCTTCGAAAACATTGAAACACCCTGAAGCTTGTCAAACAGATCGTCAATACGAGGCATAGGGCAATTGTTCCAGATAGTGACCTTGTTTAATTGGCGGTAATCAATACATATACTCATGGTCTCATCTTTCTTCTTCGTGAATAACACTAGAGCACCCCAAGGGAAGACGCTCGGTCTAATGAACCCCTTGTTCAATAGATCCTGTAATTGTTCCTTAAGCTCCCTCAACTCAGCAAGTGCCATCCGATATGGTGGGATGGAAATGGGGCGAGTTCCCAGGTCCATGTCGATACAGAAATCAATGTCGCGACCGGGTGGCATACCCGGCAAATCCGATGGGAATACCTCCGCGAACTCGCTCATAATAGGGATAGACTCAAGGGATGGAGATGCAACAGTCGTATCACGAATGCACGCCAAGTACGCTAAACACCCCTTACTTACTAACTTCTTCGCCCGAAGGAAGAAAATGATCTTCTTCGGAGCGGGACTGAGAGTACCTTTCCACTCAAGACTAGGAATGCTCGGCATGGCTAAAGTGACTATTTTGGCGTGATAGTCCAAGATCACATGCTAAAGAGAAAGCCAGGACATACCCAATATAATATCAAAGTCCACCATATCCAGAATCATCAAATCTACCCAAGTGTCATACCCTATAAAAGTAACCAAACAAGACCGGTAGACTAGATCAACAACCATAGAATCTTCGACCGGAGTAGACACGTGAACAGGTATATCTATGCTATCACAAGACAAATCCCAACCAACGACATGAAATGCAGATACATACGAATAAGTGGATCCAGGATCAAATAACACAGATGTTGCTCTATGACGGATAGAAATGGTACCTGAGATCACAGCATCTGAGGCCTCTGCCTCCGGCCTACCATAAAATGAGTAACAATGGGCTCCGCCACGCCCATTCTGGGATCCCCTTCTCGCACTTTGAGTACCACCCCTAGCTGGCTTAGACCCACCTCTAGAACCATGGGAAGTACCGCGGCCTGACTGAGCACCGCCTCTACGAGAAGTCCCTCCTCGACCACCGAATAATACAGAGTCCTCGGCGGTTGATAATCCCGCCTAGGTCGGGGACATCTCCTGGAAACATGCCCAACCTCTCTCCAAGAGAAACAAGTAAGAGGAGTCGAGTGCTGAAACAAGAAAGCTGAATACCCGGATGAAATAGTCTTGTCCACTGGTCTGGAGAATGAACTCTCAGGAGCTCTCTGCCTAGGTGGCTCACTAGAGGAAGCCGGTAATGCTGAATGCACGGGACGACCGGAATAGGACTGAGGTGGCCTAAAAAATTGACCCTCGTACCAGAACCCCCAAAACTGCCAGTCTGACGCGGCCTCTTGTCACCACCACTAAAAGCACGAGCCTTAGCGCCCTCAACCATAGAAGCATGCTCAATAATGGATTGGAAGGAAGCCCCCATAGACTGTATCTGAAGATAAGGAATCCGTAGAGAGCCCACTAGTCCTCCAATAAAGCGCCTGATCCTGTCGACCTCAGTAGGGATCCACGAAGTGGAATAACGGACCAAATAAAGGAAACGGGTCACATAGGACTCCAAAGACATACCCCTCTGCTCAAGGTGTAAAAATTGCTCCTTACGAGCCTCTCTCAAAAATTGGAAAACATACCTCTCAAGGAAGGCCCGGTAGAAATGAGTCCAAGTTAAAGGAGGAGAACCCTCAGGTCTGCATGCCATGAAATACCTTCACCACGTCTTCGGATCGCCACGAAATTGGTAGGACACATAATCAATGCTGGGGGTCTCCACTATCTCCATACAGTGTGGCAACTCATGCATACCAAGAATAAACTCATAGGCATCCTCAGACGAAGTACCAGAGAACTTCGGTGGCTCTAACTTCCTGAATCTCCCCACCAGGTCCTGATCAGCAGCAATCATAACAGCATCATCCATGGGCCTAAAATCCTTACCAGGGGTGAGTATAGCATCGATACGAGGAGCCATAGCTGCAGCGGGATGTGCTACCCGTGTAGGTCCCTGCTCAGGGGTCTGCACCCCAACCCTAGTCTGTGAACTCTCACCGGGAGAAGTAACACCAACGGCCACCTGCTGGGTATCAAGGTGAAGTAAAATCCTAGGCATAGTGTCATAAATGGCCTGGTCAGAAGTAACTTCAGGTTGTGTCCGTGCTGGGGCCACACCATCCTCTACGGCCTGGTCTCTACCCGGCTGATACTCGGGCTCGGGAGATGGAGACCTCTCTCGTTGCTAGCCCACCGTCGGAGCTCTACCCCTGGCTAGGGCAACCCTGCGGCCTCTCGCTCTACCGCGCCCTCTGGCTGTCGCCCGCCCTCGGGTGCCAGCCGTAGCTGCGGGCTCTGGCACCTGACCTCGACCAATAGTAGCTCGAGTCCTCACCATCTGTGAGAGAAGATATAAGAGTCAGATACCAATTTGACTAAAGTAGCACGACGGAAAGAAAAAAAGTAAGATTTCCTAAATGTCCCATAGCCTCCCGCAGATAAGTACGAAGCTCATCGTACCGATCCACAAGACTCTACTAGAAACGCTCTTGTATTAAAGATCGGGTAACCTAGGGCTCTGATATTAACTTATCACGACCCATTTAGTCTAGGCCGTGCGGGCACTTACCTTTCCAGCTCGATAAGCGAACCCTCATCCAAAAAACAAAATAATACATAAATTGAAAAAAATTAAGTCGCAGAAAAAACAGATATGTATGTCTCACGATATATATAGATAGATAGTAGTAAAAAGTGCGGAAGACAGGTAATACCCCCAGGTCTAGTCTGAATAATACAAGAACATCTAGGGAGAATAATATAATCTAGAAGTACTAATACATAATGTCTATGTCTCTAGAATAAAAGGAAGACATATAATAGGAAAGTTTTCAAGGTCAGCGGATGCCATGCTTACCCTGGAAACTTGAGTGGAAGCTGAAGAGTCGATCAGCCACGGGTCAGAGAAGTGGATCCGACCTGGCACTCTGCATTCATAAAAGAATGCAGCAAGTCCAGGTCATTACAAGAAACAGTACTGGTAGGCATCATCGGCTGACTAAACATAGTTAATGAATTCAGAAAATAAAGCAGATAAGCAAATAAACCAACCAAGCATGAGACAATATAATCGCAATCGAGTATTTGTCATCGCCTATGTAAGAAATCTACGCCCGAATAGGTCAAGACTGAGTATATCTGATCTAATCCAATCATCACAACATCTCAATCAAGTCATAATGCAATGCAGTGCAGTAATGGTATGAATGTGATACTATGCCATGCAAATGAGGTGTAAACATGTACTCCGGATGAAAATATCGACGTCACGGTAGCACAACCCAGCGTGACTCGCAAAGTCTAAGTGCCACCCATCCAGGATCTTTGCCCAATAGATAGACGGGATCCTAGCTAATTGCTCACAGGAGGAGTCTCACCGGCACCACCCTGGGGGACCCGCGGAGTCCATGCACTAATAACGATTCCGGGATAACATTGGAATCGGCCATGCAACAATGATGCCAGAATAGATCATTGAACATTGGCCATCTTACAGTCACTCAATTAAAGGAGTCTGTCAAATATCAGCTTCACACAATCAACGATTCCGGAATTGAACCTCGAATATCGGCCTTCTCACAATCACTCAAGTAAAAGAGTTTATCAATATCAGTTTCATATGAACAACGATTCCGGAATGGATCTTCGGACATTATCCTTTCCACAATCACTCAAGTAAAGAGTTTATCAAATATAAATTTCGCTCAATCAACGATACCGGATCATCACCGGGTATCGGCCATGCATCATGAATATGAGAGAATGCGTGCAATGCATATATAAATCGATCAAGTTCAATATCAAAAATACCACAACGGGGTATGCCAACCACGTATCACATCACAATACCAACAGTGGGTATGCCAACATATATCAATAAGTCAAATACCAACAGTGGGTACGCCAATAATATATCCAAGTATGAATACCAACACGGACATGTCAACTCTATCCAAATCCAGATGAAAAAATAGAAGTCGATATCTACCAATAATACACGACATCAAGCCAACACAATGAAACAATCAAGGTACATATAACGGGGTGGCTAGTCCCAACACACATTAGGGCCCACCTAAGGCAATATCCATCCCAACTTCATAGCCGAAAGTTCAAATGCTGTCTCTGACATTATAATCTAAATATGTGATTCACTATACGAAGTCTCACCAAAGGTAAACCATAACCTACCTGGATGGCCGAACCGCAACACCAACAACTCACTTTTTTGCCTTGCTTTTCCGCTGAAGCTCAGAACCAAAGTAGTCTAAGCATAATCGAATTCTATATTAGAAATCATGAAGAATGATACTAATATTGCTACTATTTCAATTAGGTCAATTTTAACCCTAGAATTTAGAAAGACGAGCCCACATGGGCAAAACGGGAAATTCAAGGGCAAAATACCAAATTAAGTACTAGGTGATCATAACCCAACCACTAATTGTTGATTTAACTCAAGAATTGGCCTAAATCTGATTTCAAGCAAAAAACCCCAAATTGGGTATAAACCCTAAGTCTTTGATTCCGAAATTCCACGCTAAAAGTGGAAGATATATGCTTAATAAGCTTAGATTAGTCAATATCTAACATGAACATCACCAACTTATCATTAATAATGTAGGAAAATGTTCTTCCAAAACCCTTTCTCAAATTCCATCTCTAAAGAATTGTTAAAGGGAAGGGAAAAATCTAAGATGATTGTGATTATGGGGGAGTAAAGGATTAGGCAAGTTTTACCTCCAAGAATTTCTTCAAATTATCTCCAAGAACAGTTTTTCCAAGCTCAAATATCGAGATAAAAAATAATGAGGGTCTAGGACTTATTTAAGACACATTTAATGAAAAATAACTGCCCATCACCACCATAGCGGTAGAGATGCCGTTGCAGTGGCGCCGCTACGGCGACTGCGATACCACCACAGCGATATGGCCAACATTACACATGGCCACCCCAGCGGTCATCACACCGCCTCAGCGGTGCTGCTAGGGCGGCTCTGGTGCCGCCATTGCGGGCACCATACACCAAAATTCCCCCCCCCCCCCTTTTTTTTTCTAAGTCTTCAATCGAAATCCCGAGTTGTTCCTGAGGCCATCTGCTCACAAACCACGCACCTAGACCCACGCAAAAATACATTGTGAATGCGCTCGTGGTCTCAAAATTTCTAATGGAGGCCTTGTTGGCCGATTCAACCCCTGATGCTTTAATTCTAATTTCCCATTCCAAGTCCCGAAATGCATCCGAATGCATTGGGAACCAAAACAAATACCCATGCTGGTTCTAAACGATCATCCGGACCTCTCAAAATTGATGGAATTCCGAAAAAGGTCTGTTTGCCTCAAAGTCAACTTTGGGTCAACCATTTTTCACTTTAAGCCTATATTTTCACCAAAGTTGCCCGAATTCAGTCTAGGCATCTCGGGAAGCGTATCAACGGTCCCCTCGGGTCAAAAGCGAGATAGTCAATGCTCGGGAATGGACGAAAACGCCGAAAGAACTATAACGACCAAACGGGTTGTTACATCTTGCTTTAAATTATATTTTTTCTTAATAATTTATTATAGACATGTAAAGAAATCATTCATTTATATCTTATATAGGCTTAATTATTGAATTAAAATATTGTTCTTATGATATAATTTTTTATTGATGCTATTTACCATCTATCATATGATATTTTAAATTTTATTCGTCCGATTAAACGTAAAAAAAAAAAATTGTTTGATTTTCTCCTGCAATTTTTTATTATATGTGCTTGCAAGCAAACCTTCCCCAGACCCCTTTTTATGAGATTTCACTGGGTATGTTGTGGCTGTTGTTACGTGCTTGCAAACATACGTAATTAACAAAGATTTCACTTAAGGTAGGATTAAGTTTTAAAGTAAAAGAATAAACACTAATAACTTATATCATTGTTAAATATCTTTTAAATGTATCAAAAATGTAAATTATAGTCCTTCCGTCTCAATCGAAAAATGAATTCCGAAGTACAATAGCTAATTAATCTAAATTTACATGCATAATCAATCTAAATTTACGTGCATACACTTTTAACATAATATCTAATATAAAACATTGTTTTCATATATATTATGAAACTCTTTGAAGAAAAATGTAGTTCAAGGAAATACAATTTGATCTCTAAGAAGTAATTACACTGAAAAATTGTAAAAGTATATTTTCAATTGTTTAATATTAAAATGTTTTGGAAAATACGGGATAGTCAATATTTTATATAATTTCGGATAAAATAGTTAAGTTCAACATGAAAAAATTATTACCATGTAAATTCCATAAAAAATTTCATTAAATCTTTTTTTTTTTAATGAAAACCACCAAAAGGTGGATATTTATTGAAAAAGAAAAAGGTCTGTACAGAACTAGCCAAAAAACTAGTTAGAAAATAACAAGAAAGCAAAGATGCAGCAACAAACTATACATAAAACAAAGCTAGCATTCCTGTAGTCTTGACTTGTATCCATCTATCTCATCTCCAAGCTCTCACCAGATGAAATGGATTCAAATCACTTGAATTTTCTTCAGACTGCAGGTTTGTAGCCTCACTTCCTGTAATTTCCTACTGCAAATGCAAAAGAACATATCGAATGTGTGCTGTCTTTGATATATAAGCTGCATTTATCCTCGTCTGTTTAAGTTATCCAGCATGGGGATGAGCATGCATGCACACTAATACCACCCATCCTGAACTTCTCAAACAACTAGACTAGATGCAGTAATAACTGTCCCACAGCCTTCCATCATACACATGCTAAAGAAAGTAGTTTATAAGCATTTAAGCAAATAAGTTGCTTGAAACTCTAGTGTCTGATGCATATCTAATTCTCAGATTTGGAATCTGAGCCTTATCAATGTTCAATAGTTTCCTAGCCATAGAAGGTAGCTCCTGAAAATTGTTAAATTGCTGTGTACCTGCAAAATCAAAAACATAGTTAGCTAAAAGATATGCCAGGCAGTTTCCCTCCCTATATATGTGATCCACTTCAACAGTCTGCCCTCTTATCAATCTGTTGTTGTCCTTTAAGATCATACTAATACACCATGGAACTTCCCATGTTCCTCTAATGAACATCTTCATGGCTAAGGAGTCAGTTTCCACCAATAAAGGATACAGTTGATGGTCCATACAATACTTAATTCCTTGCTTGATGGCCACAGCTTCAACAACTAAGTTATTCCCATCTGCAATCTTTTGAGCTGATGCATATACCAGATCTCCATTATCATATCTAATGGAAAATGCCACTGAACTAGGACCTGGATTTTCTCTTGAAGCACCATCATTGTTGCACTTAGACCAACCACTTGTAGGCACTCTCCATGTCACAGTTGTGCACTTCAGGCTTGGTCTAAACTGTTCAAAGTAATCAATAATATCAGGCCACTTATGAGGGATGTTCTGCCAAACTGGATACCTTACTTTTCATAGCAAGTGAATGTTCTGAGAAATTTCATGGTTCACCCTATGCATAGACATTGAGCCTCCATGAAGCTTTGTGTTTCTCAATTTCCATATTTGCCATATGACCATTCCTGGTACTACTTTAATGATAGGTTTCAGCTTATAATGACAATTAGTACTCCACCATATTTGCACTACTTGTTTCACTTGAGAGCAATTCATTTGTATACCTGAAGAAGATCGCTAAAAACCTTCCAGATATATTGTGCAACTTCACCATTCAGAAATAAATGATCAATGGTTTCCTGCTGTGGATTCCTGCAGTAACAACACCTAGATACTACATTTATTCCAATGCTAGCTAACACTTCATCAATAGGTAGCTTAAACTTCCATAATCTCCATAAGAAAAAGGATATCTTGAAAGGGACCCCTTTTATCCATAGTTGTTTATACCTTTGTAGAGATATGGCCTTTTTATCTAAGGATTCCGTGCACTTGAAATAGTAAACTTCCCAGAGCTAGTCATCATCCACCATGCCTTGTCCCACAAATTTGAACTTTCCTTCATCAAAAGCTCCTCTTGAATATGATTAACAATTTCACCTGGTAGTATTTGTTGTAGCTTATGGAAATTCCAATCATTTCCGTTTAGCAGTTTAGATACATCTTTCACACTTTCATCAATGACTTGATCAGGTAATGTATAGTACAAGGTTTCTAATTTTGTCCAGTTGTCAAACCAGACATTAGCAGTTCCACTCTTAGTTTCCCACCATATTTCCTGTTCTATACTATCTCTTGCTTCTAACATCATCTTCCAAACCTGTGTACCTCCCTTCCATTGGACATACTGAGGATATTGCTTCTTGCAGTATTTGTTCCATAGGTAATTGGCCTATAGTGAGTTTGAGGGTCTAAAATTCCACCATAATTTAACACATAATGCCTTTGACACATCAAACAAGGATCTGAAGCCCAAACCACCGTCCTCCTTAGGAAAACACATATTAAGCCATGCAGACTAATGCCTAGATTTGACATTTTCCTTATTACTCCAGAAAAATTTTGCAAAAATCTGATGTATTTCCTTGATAACACATTTTGGAGGTTTCACTGCAGATAATAGATGTATAGGGACACTTTGAAGTACACTTGATATCAGCACAGCCTTTCCTCCAGGTGATAGCAACCTCCCTTTCCAAGCTTGCAGTTTATCCTTCACCTTTTTAATAAGTTCAGAATAATCTTTTTTCCTCTTCCTAGCATGAGAAATTGGGCATCCTAAGTACACAAAAGGAAAAGAACCTCTTGAATATCCTATATTTACTGCCACCCCTTGTACAATATTTTGTGAAACTTCAGCAAACATGTAAAAGGAACTTTTCCTTTTGTCAATCAGCTGACCAGACACCTTCTCATAATCCTGTAACACTTTCATGATCATGTTTAGTGAATCATTGTCTACTGAGGCAAAGATTATGGTGTCATCTGCATATGCCAAGTGGTTAAGATTGGCACTCCATTTTGGCATCCCATAACCTTTAAATTCAGATATTTCAAACAATGAATTCAAGGCTCTTGTCAGAACCTCTGCTGATAAAATGAACAAAGCAGGTGACAAAGGGTCACCCTGATTGAGACCCCTAGTTGAGTGAAAGAAGCCATGAGGTTGAACATTAACTAGCACTGAGTACCAATTATTAGCCAACAATCTCTATACTAAATCCACACTCCTTTCTGCAAACCCCATCTTCCTGAGTACCTTAGTTAAAAATAACCATGATACTCTATCATAGGCCTTAGTCATATCAAGTTTCAAAACTACATTTGCAGGTTTTCCTCTCAATCTGATGTCAGACACAATTTCCTGAGTCAACAAGACATTTTCAATGATGTTTCTCCCTTTAACAAAACCAGACTGATTAGTTGAAATGAGCCTAGGAAGAATATGATCAAGCTTATCATGTAACAGTCTAGAAATTATCTTGTTTATGAAGTTGCTAAGACTTATTGGCCTCATATGAGAAAATGTCTCAACTTCATTCTTCTTCGGCAACAATACAAGATTTGTGTGTGTTATAGACTTAGGAAGAGTGTGACCCTCAAAGTAAGGCTTCACCAGCTTTTTCACATCAACACTAACTATATCCCAACATGACTGGTAAAACAAACCTGATAAACCATCAGGGCCACTTGCACTTTTTCAAGACTTGGAATACTTCAAAATACAACATTATCCTCCTCTGTCACCAGTTCTTGAATATGCTCCAATAATGAAAACTCCTCCTGCTGAGGCTCTTGAGTGAATTGCTTCTGATAAAAGGAAATTGCCTCATCTGCTAGATTGTCAGTCCCTTCAATCCAAGTACCATCAGAGTTTTGTATTCTTTTGATCTGAGTTCTCTTCCTTCTGCCCTTCACTATATTATGGAAGAATCTTGTATTTCTATCTCCTTCTGCAAAACAGTCAAAACCATCTTTTTGTCTCCAATATTCCTCCTCATAATGCATATATTTCTTCAGTTCAGCTTATGCACTTTGAAGGATCATTCTATTACCTTCTGTAGGGAATTCCTCAAACAAGTCTTCTTTGATTCTAACTATCTCCTCTCTAATGCTCAGTTGTTTGAAAATGTCCCCAAAAGTATGCTTACTCCACTGTGATAGAGCAGATTTCACACTTTTCAATTTCTGCTTAAAAGCCAGAAAAACATCAGCTGAATCCCCTTGCCAATGTTGCCTAACTACATCAGGAAAATCTGCATGCTCAGTCCAAAATTTCAAAAATTTGAAAGTTTTAATAAATGTCTGAGTTTGATTAGTACAAGATAATAACAAAGGTGCATGATCAGACCCAGTCCTTGACAGATGATCTACTTCAATTTGACCAAACCAGGATTGAAACAGGTCATTAACAAGCATCCTATCCAACCTTTTGAAAATGCATTCTCCATTTGTTCTACCATTCCACCATGTAAAAGGGCTGCCTTTGAAGTTAACCTTAGACAACTCACAGGAATCGACACAATGAGCAAAATCTTCATATTCCTGAGGGAAAACAGGCAAGCCTCCAATCTTCTCTTCTTCATTCAGAATTACATTAAAATCACCATATATTAGCAATGGCATTGACATAGTGGCTGATAGATTACACAAACAGTCCCATAAATTCACTTTTTCCACTTCATCACACTTTGCATACACCATAGTAACTACCATATTTTGATGAAATTCCTGGAAAAATAGCTTAACAGTAATTTGTTGTGCAGTATCCTCCAAAATATCCACATCAATGTTTTCATTCACAAAAAACAATATTTTACCATTGCAATTAGCCTTGGCATACTGCATACCAATTTTCCTTCTATATCGATCAATATGTCTCAAATGTTGGAAAGGTTCCATAAAAGCTATCAGAAAGAATTTGTGGTGCCTGTGCAGCATCTGCACTCTATGAAAAGCTTTTTGAGTTCTCATTGATCTAATATTCCAAAAAAAGAGCCTTCATCAGCATTTATAACTAGATTTAGAATTACCTCTTTTTGGCATCACCGTTACAGGTTGGATTTCCTGACCTACTTGTTTCTTGGCATTTCTTGTACCTTTCACCTGAGACTTAGGTGAGAGGTCTGCTTCTTTTGTAACATGATCCAATACAGTAGCAATAGCTTCTTCATCATTTAAGCAGCTGATATCTTCTGCCTTTCTTCCTACTGTATCTGATCCTACATCCAACTCTTCAATATTATGAGATACCAGATCATGTAATTCCCTCATAGGAGAATTTCCCCTTATCTTTGTGACCTGTTGATCTTGAGATATTTCTGCCAATTCACTTCCTTCCAGGAGAACATCAGTGACCTGAATTTGACCCTTCAAGTTATTGTCCATCAAGGCCAAATCCATCAAAGCCAAGTTATTGTTTTCCATCAAAGCCAAGTTATTGTTTTCCATCAAAGGCTGTTCTTCCACTAATCTTTCCTCATTAGATGGGTCCACTTCAAATTCAGTCAACCCCTCCTCTTGTGCTATTTGAGATTGTGATGCTATTTCTACCTCCATTAGTGCCTCCTTGTGCAGAACTTCATTACCCTTTAATGCATTCTTTTGCTGTGTCTGCTCTTCTTTTCCATTATTCACCACCACAATGGAAGCTTCTACAACAACTTCAGTCTCCTTGTCTTTGTATCAATGCACTTTGATCGGCCTGTTGTTGTATCTGGTCATCCTTTCCTTATGTTAATCCATTATGTCCAATCTGAATGTTAATCACTTCTTCATTCTGAGCCACGCTATCAGCATTGATGACCTGAATGGCTTGCTCATCTTCTTGTAAGGCATCAAACTTGTTATGAGTAACTATATCATCAGCCTGTTGACTTTGTTTTTGAGTAGTTTCATCTGTGCTTGTAGATGGTGGCTCATCAAACACTCTATTATCTTTCACTACATTCTAATTTCCAGTATCACCAAGCACTTTGCCACTAGCCAATAATCTAGCATTAAACCTCCTTCTATTATTATGTTGATTCTTCCTTTTCTTCTTAGGGATTGGGTTTTGAGGAATTTCATGATGAATCACAGCTTTTCCTCTTCCAGGATTAACAAGCATCTCCTGTTTATTAACAACAACAGATGAGTTCCCCTTATCTTCACTTATAACCACCTGTTTTCCATTCTCCCGAACATCAGTACCCTTCACCTCATCATCAATATATGCTAATTCAAGGTGTAGATTCCAGCATTCATCTTCAGCATGACCTTGTAACTTGCATTCACAATAATACTTTGGCAAATAATCATATCTGATCTTTATCTTATCCACTCTAATTCCCTGAGTTTTGTCATCTTCAATTTCCATATTCACATAGGAAGGAAGATCAGCCAACAAGTCTAGCAAAACTTTAACTCGTGCACAGCTTGGTCTAGTTCTATTCTCAGTTGCTTTATCCAGGTGTAGTGGAATTCCAACAACAGAAGCAAGTGAAAATAGAGATTCTTGACCAAAGAAAGTTGGCATAAGATCTGGGAATGAGATCCAAGTAATCACCCTAGATGTTTCTTCATCTATTTTAAACTTAGTATCATAAATTAAAGGCCTCATTTGATAAGAACATCCATCCCTCGACTGTATATAATATGACCCTTTGGAACATAGATTAATAAAGTCCTCCCTGAGAGATAAACGTATCAATACATGCCTATGTCTAAATAGACCAATTTCACATTGTCCTTTAATCCCACATTGCATAGGCACAATAGTACGTAGTTCTTCCATCTCAGGCCAGCCATAAGAAAACTTACCAATGACGGCATATTGTAGTTTTTGCATTCGTTCCATTTGTTCTACTTCATTTTGTTTCCAACGTAATACTGGTACACCATTGCAAAAGGTTACAGTCTTCAAAGGAATAGTTGACGTAGGGTTAGGGTTTTGCATGGGGTTCAAAGTGTGTGGTTTAAACAAGTCATTGTATTTGGTCTTTGAGGTTTCTAGTTGGGTTGGAAAATTGTCTATGATGGTGGTGGATGTGTTAGCAGCCTGGCCAGCCATCAACAACGGCTGACCAATGGCCAATGTGTCCATCTTCTCAAGGGACGACTAGGTTAGGGTTTGCATGTAGGGTTTAGGAGAGAGAAGAGAGCTTTTTCAGCCGAGAGAGATTGAATTTGTGGGTTAAATTTCATTAAATCAAGAAAATGGAAAAAAGATTTTTTTTTAACATGCACTTTTTGGAAGGAAAAGAAAGCTTAAAGTAACAACAATTTAATTTCATTTTTTTTTTTGCAGTACTTTTCTATTGTTTAATTTGAAAGAACATATACAAAAGTATCTTGCAATACCAAAACTTTTAATTATTTATATTGATCTATAAGTCTACTTTATTGATTTCATCATACAACAATATTGTAGCATTAAATATTTTTGACAATTAGTAGTATCTTTTTGTAAAAAATAGATTAGCTAATATAGGTTCAATTCAGAGAAATAAATGAAATTAATGTAACATATGAAAAGCTCATTGGATCATTGGAGACAATTATCTCAAAAAGTCAGTAAAATAGAAATTAGAAAAGCTTTCATTTGTTAGTCTAATATATAAACTGAGAAAAATGTTTTCCATTAACTTTCAAATACCTTTTTTTTACTTTAATATTTTAGAATTCTTTAGAAAGTGTCAAAATAATACTAAAAAATCAAAGAAACAAGAACCAAAAAAAAAAATTGCAAATTTAATTTTAATATAGGTTTAGGAGCACGGGCCAAAGAACACTAGTATTTACATATATATATATATATATATATATATATATATATATATATATATATATATATATATATATATAAATATATGAAAGTTTTATTTAAGTCCATTTTAATTCATTGAAGCTCAATAAGTCTACTTATATTCATACCCAAAGCCATCTTATCTCAATTTAGTCCAAGTGGATCTCCCTTTGTTTTTGTCCCTTAAGACGGGCTTTCGGCCCAAAAATGTTTTCTCTTTCTGAAAACTTATCCAAGTCCACACAGGTCTTAACCCAATTTATTTGCTAAAGGGTTGAGTTCTCAAATTTTGAATTTTATATCCCAAGTCTAATAAACCTCCAATTTACAAATGTACCTAGTCACTTTAAAGACAATTTCAGTCCAATTTAACAATAAGGCCCAAAGTTCAAATCGGTTATGCATTTTTGTTTTGAAGAAACAGTCCGTGAATGGGATTAAGGCCCAAAAGCTACTTTTCTTTCCTTGTCCATTTAATTTCAGATTTTTGCAAAGGAGGAAGGCCCAAATCCTCTATTCAGTTCCCTTTAACAATCATTTAGACTTAAGCAAACGTTTTGGACTAGTTTTTAAACTTGAGAAAATATTGATTTCATGCAAGTGTCGGATTAAGTGAGGTTTTTAAAAGTGTTTAGGTGACATCCTAATACTAATCATTTTCCTAAGTTCTAACATCCATAGGGGTTTCAACATTTACAAGTGTTTTTACAAATACATATATATACAAGTATAAAAATAAAGGAGAAAGTTTAGGCTTGTGGGCCTACCGAAGCCCACCAGTTACTATACTCACCCATGGTTGGGCCTTCAACAATATAATCATTTTCACCCATGACTGGGCCTTCTAATGCAAATATTTGCTTCCCTTCAATTCCATCGGACTCAATAAAAAATAATAAGGTTGGGCCTCAGGCCCAACAGGTTTTAAATGTAAGGAAGTGGCCCAAGTGGCCTCAATATTTAATCACATGGACACAAAAATAAAACAAGGATTAGACGATATCTAGGACTTGTTCATTCAGCTAAGATAAACTAAACAAATATACCAAGTATATACGAAGCATGCATAACAATATCCTTAAGCAGTTGGCATATATAGAGAAAACAGTCAGCCCAGATTATAACCACAAGCCCAATTTGAAATAGGATGATGAAAGATGCAGCCTAGGTAAAGGAAAAGATCCTAACTCACAATGAATACAAGAAAAAAAACCAACATATTCATGAACCACAAAGAAACAAGCCCAAATCAATTGTACCTATAAGACAAAACAACAATTCCAAATCCACACAAGTGATATACCATACTTATACTAGATAAACAAGTGTTTGTACACCAATGATATATAGAACTGTATATACCCAGTACACTTAGGTATACTTCTTGTATATCCAGATAGAAATTAGTATTTAGATCCAGAGGGAAGCACATTTATTAATTTTTGACATCCAAAGACTATATTAACAGAGTAGGGAAACAACACCAAAAGAGGAAGAAAAAAGAGCACAATATGAAATATATGCAGATAGGAGTTAAAAGCCAAATAAACCATCAGTGCACTACTTTAAGGATTAAGACATTTCATGTCATTTTAAAGCTTCAAAGAGTGATTTAACATGTGGCATTCATGGACTCCTATCAAGTTGTTTTAACATTCTTTTCAACACCACATTAAACATATGCCACACTAGACCTTAACTTACTCAAGTTGGTTGATAATCATGCTTGGATAGGTACTAGCAGGTTCACAAAGAAGCATTACACAATCACTTAGTTAAGAGGCATGAGTATTTGATAAGTTTAACTGAATATAGACAGGAAGGACTGACAGGATGTTTAAACCCTTCCATCACATGGGCATTCACACTAAATGGTTTATTCTCAATGACAATCTTATATAATCACAAGCAAACAGAGTAGACATGCTTCCATAGATGATTAATTGGATAAATAGGCAATTTTTATAAGTGCAGCATAGTATCATCTAAGATAAGGATACACACTCACAAACTTAGATCATGTTACGTTAGTTGTCCTAAGGGTCAAACAAACAAGTTTCAAAAAGGGTATAGTCTCTATGTGCAAGTCTTTAATCTTCATTTCTGCCTTTCAAACAAAGAACCAGTTACTTCACTAATAGGATAGTGTTTTATCAGGGTTAAAGGAAATATTTATGGACTTTAAACAAGCTCAAACTAGCAAATGAGACTATGCAGAAGTAATCACTCAATAAAATAGAGACATTCAAGTAGGTGTAGCATGGTATTCACATGTAATCTTACATGAATAAACTAATATTAGGTAAAAAAGGGTTTTAATCAGATGTGCCTCAAATTTTTAAGTGATTTATCATGCAAACTTAACCACAAACCAATTTAAGTGATATGCACACACTGGACTAGACTAAACAAGATCCTCCACACTATTTGTATTCAAATCAACATGCTTTCACAGGTTATGAGTCAATATGTAATTATAATCCAACTAACAGAATTTCACATAACATTCTTAAGCAAACAGGATCCATGGACTACACTAACAACAGGTTAATATTATAATAACCTCATTTTAAACAAAGTCATAAGTAACTATAACTAGTTAAAACTGAGCAGAGCATGTGCTAATAAGCTTTCAAGAGTCATACTAACCTAAAGCAGACTCATAGCAATTTAAGACACCAAAATATGAGCCCAGATCACAATATTTGAACATATGAAACCATAGACTCACTAACATGATCCAAAACTGAGCATACATAGCAATAAATGGATTTAAAGTAACATGTTAGCAGCACTTGGCATGTAAAGGTTTGATTAAACAAGTTGTAGGCTAACTTAAGAAATAATTTAGACAAAATTGATCCTTATAGCACAACTAAGTAGTTTCAGACCCAAACTATATAATGCAAAATTAAAACAGAACCCAAATGACTTAGTTTAGGCAGACTAATCATGCAAAAAGCTAGTGCATAGTATCATGATTAACAGGCCACCTAATTTAAACTAACAAGTGATTGTTACAAACAAATACATGTAAGCTTAAAGCACAAGGCTGATCTGATACTTGCATATAAAGCTAACAAATACAGAACTAAACTAAACAAGACTAATTATGCATAAAACAACTGCAAACAGGAACTAAACTACTCTAAATCACATAAGCAGTTAAAAATACGCAAACAATTACTGAAAATAACTTGAAGGAAGATGATTTACTTTTCTTAGGCGCAGCTAATGGTCGTGGGATCCTAGCTCCTCCACTCAAATTGCTCAGCCATACACCCATAAAATAAAAAATAAAATTTTAAAACTTAAAGTTAACTCGAAAAATTAAAGGTCTCAAGAAAAGTTGCTAAGACCCTAGGTATTTCGAGTTTTTTTGTGCGAATATCAGATATTCGGTCCTTATAAACTGTAAATTGGGGGTTCTTTATATAGAACCCCAATTTTGAGACAAACCCTAGCTTCAATCGATGTGGGACTTTGGCAAATTATGTGATTTGCTCTTTCAAGACCATACTCAACGGCTAAGATTCAATCAAACAAACATATGAATGGTCAGATTTGACCCAACGAAGTTAATCCGTATGGTTCTTCTTGAACCAATAGAAACTGTAGGTTTAAAATCACAATACAACAAAAATCAATAAAGAAAATCAGTCAAGGACCGTTGATTTGCATAAAAAGTAGAAGAGAGAGGGTGGTTATACCTTGTTTGGGTCGGGTCTTGGTGGTTTTGGTTGAGAAATGGCAGGGCAATAAATGCTCTTGCCATTCTTGACCACACAACAGTCACAACGCCAATGTGGACCTTCAAAATTATCATTTCCGGCAAGTGACATAGGAGAGAGGGAGGGGTAAAGGGGGCGGCTAAGGTTCCCCTATGGCGGAACCCTCTTTCCTTATTCTAAGGGGTTGTGTGGTTTGGACTGAAGGAAAAAGTGGTATTACCCCTTAAACGTGTCCTTGGCTGAGTCATGGTCTTATTGGACCGGGGCCCGACTAACAAGTTAAAAAAAATAGGGGCTCCATATGTATATACTGATATACACTTGATATGCGTATATTTGCATTTATATCCGTGTATATACAGTTATATACACATAAAGACTTGACCCTAGTCAAACAAATGACCATAATTAAGCAATTTAATTAATTTAAATCCTCTAATTACGTCAAACATGATTAATAAACTAATTAATCCAACTAACACTTGTGGTTAATTATGCAAATGGACTTAAAATTGTAAACACAGCCCCAATTGACTTTAACCCATGGAATAGGTCATTTCAATTATGGCCCTAATTGACTAATCAATTGATTGTTTCAATTGTAGCTATATTTAAACACATAATAAAAAACTTACAAATATAACCACAATTAATTATCTAAATTAATTATGATTAATTTAAAAATTGACAATGCAACTTGATTATGCAGAAATTAACATTTGAGAAGTAAAAATGATTATGTTATCTAATTAATCAAATTTCTTGAACTAAACGGAGTAAATTGTTTGCTAATTGATTTTTGATAATTTAAACAATCAAATAAATATTTTTTTTGAATTATTCCCTTAATTAAATTTTGGAAATATCTCGTAATTATTGCAAAAATATGTAAATTAATTTCCAACTGATTTATAGTATTATAGAAACTATTTAGCCAAATGAAATGGCAAAAATATTAACTAAATAATTTTATAAAATCATTTTGACTTGTAGGAAATACATACTTCACGCTGTTTAATATCAAAGAACTCTGGGTAATTGAAATAAATTATGGGAGGTCAAAAATTACGTGTTAACAACTGCCCCTTCAGGTGCAAGGATGGCAAGGCCATCCCTGAGCAACAAAATTTGACTAATCCTGATTATTGACTAACCTAATTCATATTACCGCTCGTTTTGATGCAATTTTCAAATATGCGGTCGGACCCCGATTTCTGGGTTTCCTACATATCTCAGGTTACATGAGAATTCAAGCCACTTGTAATTCGACTCAATTTAGACTCAAAAATGCAAATTTATGCAAATTTCGAGTTTTAAGGTTATCAGACTAGGAAGTTCAGAGTGATTGGTTGGGGTGTGACTGACTCTCTGGTATTGAGTCCGCCTAGATATCCCTGTTCTTGAGAATCAAGTCACCTGTAGTTCGACTCGATAGGAGGAAAAGGGTATCCCTTATGCGGGAATGCCTTTATGTACGTGCTAGTGTGTGCTCGACCGGTTGCGGATAGATTTAAAGAAAGTGAATAAAGAAAATAAGCAACTAAACAAATTCGTGTAGCTGAGCATGGGCGGGAGAGACCTTCCAAGTCTTGGCCAGAGAGCTTGACTCTCATGGGCACCCTATCTGGACCGACTGCATAAGAAAAAGTTTCATGTTTGCTCCGCATATATCTGGATTTGATTTGATCAGCCTGCTCCATTTGGCTGCTGCCAATCTGATTCCACCTGATGAGCAATTTTGTGATTAATTTTGATAACGAATATTGCGGTCGCCTAACCGGATTTACATCATCTTGACCCTCGGAGCAAACATTGCAGTCATCTAACTAGGTTTACATCGCTTGACCCTTCAATTATATCTGGTGATTGATATGCGTGAATGGCCCTCTTGGCATATTTGTATGATATGGCCCTCTTGGCAGTTTGTATGAGTATAGCCCTCTCGGCATGTTTGTATGAAATGGACCTCTCTGCATATTTGTATGAAATGGCCCTCTCGGCAGTTCGTATGAAACGGCCCTCTCGACAGTTCATATGAAACGGCCATCTCGGCAGTTTGTATGAGTATGGCCCTCTCGACATATTTGTATGACTATGGCCATCTCAGCAAATAAGAAAATATGAATGACCCTCATGGCAACAAGAAAAATATGTAATTGCCCTTATGGGAGATAAGAAAATATGATGGCCCTTGTGGAAACAAGAAAAAATATTCAATGGCCCTCATGGAAAATAAGAAAATATGATGGCCCTCACGGCAACAAGAAAGAAATATGCAATGGCCCTCATGGCAAATAAGAAAATATGATGGCCCACACGGCAATAAGAAAGAATATGCAATGGCCCTCATGGCAAATAAGAAAATATGATATCCCTCATGGCAATAAGAAAATATGATGGCCCTCATGGCAACAAGAAAGAATATTCAATGGCCCTAATGGAAAATAAGAAAATATGATGGCCCTCCTGGCAATAAGAAAAATATGCAATGGCCCTCATGGCAAATAAGAAGATATGATGGCCCTCATGGCAATAAGAAAGAATATGCAATGGCTCTCATGGCAAATAAGAAAATATGATGCAATGACAGATATGGCCCCTTTGGCTAAATCATCTTTCTTTCATCCTTTATGCCGGTTGTGACCCTCGTGGTCAAATATGCCATATTGCTTTGCGATGACCCTCTCGGTCAAATATTTTCCCTTACGGCGTTTACGTCCTTTATTAGCCTTGGTGGCTATATGTTTTCCCTTGTGGCATTTAAATATTTTATAGCCCTTATGGCTAAATGCCGGAAAGGATTTTTAAATGGGATGATGCCGGAAAGGATTTTTAGCCAAACATTAATTTGTCGTGTATTAGCAGATGATATATACATGGGTCCGCGATGTATTGCCACCCGAAATCAAGACATTTGCATTGGACTTGTAAATCAATTCATAACCTTTCGGGCACAACCAATCTCTATTCGAACTCCCTTTACTTGTAGGAGTACATCTTGGATTTGTCGATTATGTTATGGCCGGAGTCCTACTCATGGAGACCTGGTTGAATTGGGGGAAGCTGTAGGTATTATTGTAGGTCAATCGATTGGAGAACCAGGTACTCAAGCCCTTGTGGCATTCAAATCCATGATATCCCTTGCAGCTTCTTTGTTTTTGAAAGCCCGATCTTCGATAGTGGCCCTAATCTCTTCTGGTGAACCATTTTACCTGCAAATGAAACAAATGCATTGTTTAAAAAGCTGAGAGATTAGTTTTCATGACATGTACTTTCGAATGAGGAGAAGTCTTTCTCTATTGCTTGCTGGCTGAGGTTTCCTCATTTCCTTGTGCGGAATTTTTAAGACCCTCTCAAAAATTCTGCCCCAGTTTAAATCTATCTGGTGAACTTTTGCGCCGACTCTTCTAAGATGTAGGAAATTTTGAGATTTCCTCAAAATTTCTGTCCCGGTTTAAAGTGTTAAAAATCTCAAAATTTCTGCCTCAATTTGAGATTCTGGTTGGCTGACTATTGTAGCGGCCGGGCGACATGAATTTGTTAGACCCTCCAAAAATATTCTGCCCCAGTTAGGTGTGTGGCGATCTTTGTATCCCTCTTGAAATCTTATCTCTGAGGCTTCCTAGGGTTTTTTTGGATTTTTATTTTGGTCCGGCCGAGCTCAAAGAGCGCCTCGTATCCTGTCGCAGTGGGAATCAGGTCGAACATAGTTCGAAATAAAGTAAATGAGTTTTGGTTTTATTAATAATGCGATCGGGTTCCAAATGGACTGCCTACGTATCCCACTATGGGGAAGTCAGGTCATTGCGTAGTTCATATTACAATAGCTGTTTGGGTTTTTTCTATCTAATATAAATGATTACAAGAAAATACAAAAAATGATTACAAGTAAAAGATACTGTTACAATTGAAAAGCCTTGTCTTCAGCGTAGTAGCGTTTGATTGCTCTGAGTTGATTGTCTTGGGCCACTCTTGCCCGTCCATTTCTACCAGTACTACTGCTCCTCCGAAGAGTACTTTGCGAACCACGTAGGGGCCTTACCAGTTGGGGAAAAATTTTCACAGCCCAACAAGAGGGATATGACGGACACCCAGAAGCTAACCTCCTAAATGCCACAATACATACATAACATACCTGCTTATGCTCATTCTGGGCTACTGAAGGCACTCACAACATAATCTACTGACTGATAGGTATCATAAACTGGAAGGTCACCGCCCTGGAAAGGTATATACACACATGCGTCACTAAACTGAACAGCGGTACAAGCCGACAAGGCTACCTGATAAAACTATATGACCAAACAAGTGTTGAGCCATACTGGATGGGACAGGGCCCCTTCCCTACCCATAAACATCAAAACATATACCTGTGTCTAGATGGCAACTCCGAAGAGAGAGTGCTCCTTTGTCGAAGAGCTAAAGAAGCGACCCTAAGGATGCAATACGTCTTCTACGGCTATCTAAACCTACGGGTATGAACGGGGCCCCCCCCCCGGGAACAATAGGGGAGTCAGTAAGGAAAATGTACCGAGTATGTAAGGCAAAAGAGTAATATACACATAGGAGTCATGAATAAAATCTGAAAATCGGGAGTCATGAATAAAATCAAAATCATAGGCTAAACGAACGTCGATGAATGTATCTATATGTACGACTATACGAACATATCGTATGAATGCATCTATATGTCTGACTATCTAAACATATTTGTATATCTCTACTTACTGAACACGCCTCTGAGGGCTATGATATGCATAGGTCATAATACCGAGGAACGTACGGCCCGATCCATATATCATATAGGCCCCTTCAGGAAGCCCCTTCGGGCATCATAATCATCATCATCGTGTACCCGGTCGATCGGTGTGTGCGTGTATAATGCCTCGCCCTTTACCCATACCCCACATACATATGATATACGCGGATATAAAGCCTTCTGGTTACGGGTCAATATGCATATATGTAAATGAATGCAATGCATAAATATGAACTAACATTATCATGATACCAAACTCAGGACCCATGAACAGAAGGGACCATCATTACAAGGGGTATAGGATGATCAAGAACTGAGATACTCGTAGTACTTCTAAGAGTATAGTAATATGAAGACCCGATTACTCGTTGTTCGCTCATGTCATAGGATCATGCCAAAATGAAAGAAAGGGAAAGCCTTAACATACCTTTTTGGTCTTATTACTTAACGCTTATCCTTCCAAGCTCGTAAATCTACATTCAAGAGAATTCATATCACTATTAGACTTATCGTCATATGCTTATCTTAAGCCTCCAAATTAAACCCCTTTAGAATCTGCCGAAATTCGTGCAGTATCTCCCCTATTTATATTCCTACCCCGAAATCACAATACCTACAAAACAACAACAATAGCAATACTAATATCAACAACATCATCATCAACGCTAAAATATTCCATAAAACATCCCACACGATGTTTTTCAACATACAACAACAATATACACTTTCTTTCTTCCCAATCAAAGAGCATAATCTCATCAACACACCAACAACATTAGATACCATCCATATACATGTAAATCACCCAACCACACAGCCACAACATGCTCAAAACAGTCCATAACACAACAACTACAACACAACACTTTATGACCTTTCCTCCATAACTATTTTCACACCAACTTTCTTCAAGACCAAACTTACCACAACATCCAGTAGAAGCAAGAACAATCACCTTTCATGGACTAGTTTGGTGTAATCTTGTTAAATTCTTGATTTAATGGGCTATAAATAATTAGGGGATGTGTTGGGAAGTTTCTAGGACGCATGAGAATGTAAAATGCTAAAAAATGGGGATGATGGGGTTTTTATACCCCTCATAAGTCGGTTCCACCGACTTTCCCAAGTGGGACCCGCAGAAGCCATTTGGCAGCTCGAAGTCTTTATCTTAAAATGGCCATAACTCCCTACTCCGATGTCTTTTTGATGAGAGATTTATTGCGTTGGAAACTAGACTCGACGGAATTCATTTTAGACTTTGGAAACACCTTAAAACTCCTGATATACCCGGAGATATACCCCTCCAAATTTGATCCAAAATTCTGTCCAAAATTCTGCCAACTTTTTTCCAAATTTTTGTCAAACTTATTTTCTTCAATTTGCTTGGTCCTGAAATATTCCGAGACTCTTCATACATGATATTTATCATTAATCACACTTGATAATGATAATGTCCTTTGGTTCTAAGGTTGTCCTTCCCGGTTACGAGTTACTCGTAGTTCATACTTTACTTCATTGTTACGTACTTCTCATGGCTGGCACCTTCCAGAACTTCATGGGATGTCTCTGATACTCCATTAATATGGTAAAGTATGTGGCATGCTCATTCTCTAAAAGTGTGAGGTGTAACATCCTTCCCCCTTAGAAACATTCTTTCTCGAATGTTGTAGCTTGCGAGCTCACGACGCTTTTATTAGTTTCTTGAAATGGTTGTCTCCCTTTAGTTCCTAATCTCCATGCCATTAGTCTTCTTGCATATCTTTCAAATTCTTTGTCGAACTCATTCATTCGTTCCATATCCTCATGTTCTTATATATGTACCCAGTGGTCAACTGAGATCGAGCTACCATCCTGAGACCCGTTGCCATTAAGATGGTCTTAACTCATGATTGCTACGGCTCCCTACCGGTCTATAAGCACTCTTAATTGTTGTACTCTTTTGCCTTGCTCCTTATTTCTCTTCTAGTAGACAAATTCTCTTGTTCAGATATGGCACCCTTTCCTGCTTGCTTCTTTGGTGCTATTTTAGATTATCCCTTTTTGTACTCGTCGACCTTATATACATACCATATCATCTCCTTTTAATTCCTTGGTCGGATTCATTAATTCCTTACAATATCATTCTATTCATACTTGAACTTTTCTTACAATTTCCTCTCCTCAGTTTTAGCATAATTGCAATATAAACTCATAAACATGGAACTAAGATCAAATCCTACTTAATCATAACTTCCTTTTGATATGAGTATGCTTCTCTCATTAAGTCCTTGGCTCTCTCATACCGGTGACTAATTGAGACTTAAACTAACCTCTATTCTTCTTCGGCTCCTTATCGTCGTTCTTGCACCATTCTGTTAGCCATTTTATCATGGCGATTGTTTATATGGTTCTATGTCATACACTCTCACAATTGATATAACCAACGGCTTGGAATTTCATGACTTACGAGGTACTCTCTAATCTCAGGCAGTACTGCTGTCTTGCTATCCATAGGCACACTATATTCCTTTCCTTTGAAGATTATTGAACTTCCTATAACTATTCCTCTTTTAAAGCTTTCATCTCTTCTAGTGCTATAAGTTTCATTGTTTAATAATCCCGATTGTCCCTTATGCTTATCCCAGGTCACATGCGGCCTTTCTTACTCCTTCTGTTACCCCTTGGAGTATTTTACGGCATATCTAAATGTACCTAAAATTTCTTCGGCGCTAGTGATTCGAGTCATGGTATGGCATACAATGTATCGCATTAGTGAAACTTATTTTCCTTCCTAGATTTGTCTCATGATATACTTGCATTTAATCCATTCTCACTTTTCTTTAGCACATTCTTGACATATCGGTTCATCTCAAAATTTGACTCCTTCCAATTTATTTCCCTCTTTTGGGCTTGGGAATATTGTCATTCATCTCAGAATTAAATCTGTTCTTCCCTCCTTTTTGAAGGATGTTCTCATGTACCCATAACCTTTGAGTGTTAACCGTCTTTGATAGTCATCTGGCCGACCTTAGGGACCCTTCAACTCCTCTATTCCATATAATGCTGAAGTTCTTTTCATCGCATGGTTTACCTTATTTTTCTTTTTACTAGTTGAGTTCTTGTATCAAATCAAATTGCTTATACATACCGGATACAATTCAGACGCCTTCTTTATTGTCTTTTAACTTCTAACCTTCATGACTAGTAATCCTTCTAGGCTAATAAATTAATGGGGACATCGGAATTCATTAGGCCCCTTAGGGAGCGTCCGACTATACCACGCTCCTTTAGCCCTAGTCTTTCTCCACGACTATCTTCTTAACATCCTTGAAATTCTCCTTGCTCTGGGTTCCCAATTCTGATTTAGGTTTATACTATACCATTAAAAATTGATATTCCACACCATCAATTCTCACGACTCGTCCTTTCATTAGATTAGCTCATTTTGTCCCATAATTCTTCTTAACTACTCGTTTGCATCACAGCTAGGCATTATAGTCCTTCTAGTGTTCTATCGGTTCTTGTTCTTATCATGAAATCCTCACAAAGTACCCCCTTTCCTTTCTTCTTTCGTCGAGTCTTCATCTTCCTTTATGATACTACAACTTATACACACACACACACACACACACACACACACACACACACACACACACACATACAAACACACACACACACACACACACACACACACACACACACACACACACACACACACATATATATATATATATATATATATATATATATATATATATATATATATACATCTAGAATTTCTCGGTACTCTTCATGATCGCATCCTTCACACGACCATTGTCTTATAATTTCAATTTGTGTTCCTTTAGGCAAGTCTACTGACTCATTAACCTTCTCCTTGTTGTCAGCTGCCACATAATTCTCTTTAACCATTTCGTTAACACCTTCTCCTTCCTGTGGTCCTCATAGTTTCTTTAGTTGTAAAATGTCTATTTCCATTAGTCATCCTTTACTCTTAGGTTAGGAAACTTTGGAGTGTTTAGTTACATGTGCGAATCCCTTTTGACGCTGAAAATCTCTTCTTGAGGTACTTTGTTCCCTTAAATTGGCGTACCAATCATGGGTTCACATCCATCCTCCTGGTTAAATCTCAGGAGTTAAAATTTCCTCATCGCTCTCATAAGACCTGTTTATTTCTTCTCAAGGATGCACCTGTGCCCATTATTTACAACCTTCTTAGTTCTGGTTATAAGGACGTATAGGTTGGTTCCGGGGTCCTCACATTCATCCTTTGTCACGTACAACCTTACTCTATATCCTGTTGATTTATTTAAATTTGATCCTATCGTCTGCTTTCCTGCTTTCATCCTAACCTTTTCCTCAATTATATATTATCTGACCCACAATGGGTATACGTTTTCCTTGTCCAACTTTCTCCCTCCTTCATGATATCATAACCTTCTTTTTCCTAATGCTCCTTCTTACATTGTTGGTCGCGTTACCGCTATCTGACTTTAATTCTCGAGAAAACCCAATCCCGATTCTCTCTGTAGCGCTTGCTACCACAATTTTGACATACAGCACAATCAATACTTTTAACATATCGTAACATCAATCATAAGGGTATACATAGTACTCGATGTAGCCACTCGTGACTTATCTTTTTATCGCTTTTCAACACCTTTTCTTGCGAGATATCCCGTTGCCATTTGGTTTTGTCCATAATCTGTAGCTTTAATACATCTCCCGTCTTTTAACCAACTAGCCAAACGCATACCTCCCGATCATTTCGAAATTCTAATTGCAAAGCTCATATGCTCCTAATTTCCCTCAGGCTATTCATGTTTCTCATATTCCCTTTTTCTTATGTCTAAATCTGTAGGTCTTCCTAGAATATCTTTCTACATCCTAACTGTGAATCTCGGCGATATAACTTTACTTAAAAATCTTTAATCGTACTTGTACCCTGTCTCCTTGTCTAAAATAATCAACCTCGCATCCTTTACTTTCTTGTAATCCTTGCGATATTTTATCTTCACTTGTACACCTACTCTCTTATCTCTTTACACATAAATCGATATCGCACCTAATTTCTCTATCGTCAACTAACCTTCACAACACCCGTCTGAAAAAAATTGAGGTAAAGCCTTCTTATAAGGATTAGCTAGAAATGCACCACATATTCCTAAGGTTGATACAATCTCTACTTCCTTCGTCGGCCAAGCAACATCACATTTAGAAGTTGTATAAGCAATCCAGAAAACAATCATAAATGCAAACCAACTTACCTAACCATTTCTCATTCTTGAGTTCAAGGTCATCATTAATACCCAAAGTAACTTAACCATAATTGTCACGACCCAACCGGCAGGCCATGACGGGCACCCAGTGCTAACCCACCCGGGTACCTGTTATCGTACATTTTCATTCACATCTAGGTGAGCCACATGGCTTACTCATAATTTACGTACATCAATAGTGCTAATCTTGTCGGGCAATAACACATTTATATCATCATCAATAACAATGCCCATATCCATATACACAAGCTGACGAGGCTATCAAGATAATATACAAAATATAAGCCGACAAAGCTACAAGACATCTAACTATACACAACAGTCTACGAACCTCTAAGAAGAGTAGGTAACATCATATAGGCGGGACAAGATCCCGCTATGCCCATATGTATGTACACAAAAAAATAATACCCCAAAAGTACAGTAGCTCGGATGAAATGGAGCTCTCTGTCGATCGAATAAGAAATCTATGGATCAAGCCTGTCTCCCTGGCCACCTGCGGGCATAACGCAGCGTTCACAAACAATAGGACGTCAGTACGAATAATGTACTAAGTATATAAAGCATAATCAACATCATAGTATGAGCATAAAAGACAGCATAAGGATTAGCATAAGAAATAGCATAAGATGGGAGAATCAGGAGGTAATAAAGTCATTTGTACCTCTAGTGGCCTTCACCACATCTACTTACTTGTCTTTTATAGGGACCTTCTATATCTAATGCTTACTCATGTACATACATACATATATATTCGTATTCGTATTCGTATTCATATTCATACTCGTATCCACATAATACCCGACCATGAAGATCCGGTATTTCACATACCCGGCCATGACAAGGGTCGGTAATTATACATACCTGGCCCTACCAAGGCTCAGTGTTATCCGTACCCAACTTCAGTGGTGTGCACGCGATAGGTATCATACCCGGTTATATAAGCTCGGTGTTACATAATGGTCATACATACTTAGATACGTATAAATAAAAGTCTATAAGTATCATCAACATCATTGCCATCATTGTTTTCATCACTTCTATCCTTAGAGGATCAACTACCATATAAAGGAGGTAATAGTATCGTGAACGTATCTGTCACAACCAGACTAGGGCCATGACGGGTACCAGAGGCTAACCACCGAGCACTACTCATTCAATTACTCATCGTACGTTCATTCATATTTCTTATACTTATGATCATAGAAAGCTATTTTCATTTGAATATATTCACTTTATATACATGAGCCCTTTCGGCTATCAAAATAATATATATATATATATATATATATATATATATATATATATACAATGAGAAACTATGAGACCATACTACCTACAACTGCTAATCTACGAGCCTCTACTAGAGTGCTAGACATAGGGACGGGACAGGACCCCGTCATGCCCAAAACATATGTATATATACACAAAAGAATAATCAATGGCACCTTCGGGATAATGGAGTGCTCTCAAATCGACTAATGGCTCCTACGAGTCTGGATCACCTCCCTGTCTACCTGTGGGCATGAACACAGCGTCCAAAGAAAACGGACGTCAATACGAACATTGTACTGAGCATGTAAGGCATCAACAATAATAATACATCAAAGAAATAAGGGAGCATCAAATAAGGAGCAAATCGATCGTCAATCATAAAAGAAACAATGCATCGGCACTTCATAATCATCATCATATCATGTATGCATATATGTATAAGCTTCCGACCATATAGGTACGGTGTGATAATCATTAGCCCGCGTCCGGGCCTCGCGTGTACGGGGTACCATCTCATGCCGCCCACTAGTGGTGTCTGCCC
This sequence comes from Lycium ferocissimum, assembly GCF_029784015.1. Taxonomy (NCBI): domain Eukaryota; kingdom Viridiplantae; phylum Streptophyta; class Magnoliopsida; order Solanales; family Solanaceae; genus Lycium; species Lycium ferocissimum. The sequence goes on from NC_081352.1 coordinate 9,867,113, forward strand.
ATGCCTTCTAGACATGGTGTATACGCTGCCCGCCTTAGCGGTGTCTGCCCGGCCATATAGGCGCGATGTACATCATCATCATATACTTATTATAATGCATGCATAGAAACTCAAAGACAACTATACTTTATCGGGGTGACATAAAGTCGTGAATCCCTAATTACATTATGGAGCATTTATAAGCATTCTGCCTCACCTTGAAGGAATTAGCATATAAGGTGAGTGTTTATGATAAATAACATCAATGGATAATAGATAGCATCATTAGCTTTATAGGAACATCATATCCTGGACTCTAGAATCTTTATACTTAAGCTCATCATTATTTTTATCGTACTCGTAGTGTATCTCTTATCTCATATGGCTATTCGTGAACACAGACTCTTAGTTTTTCGAAATATAGGAAACTCTTGAAGAAAGAGGAAAATCATGCCATAAGATTCATGCCTTAGAAAGAAAGGGCTAGCCTCATATACCTTTTTTATTTAACTATTCTATCGCTTGCTCGTCCCCCTTCAATGCCCACGTTTCTACCTTCAAGAGAATTCGTATTAACATTAGCTAAACGATTATAAGAGCGTGCTTACTAAAGCTAGAGAAAATTGGGCAGCATTTCCTTTGTTTATACAACTTTCCTCATATTCCATATCAACTCCCAAACATCCATAACATCATTCACAATATTGTAAACAACAATCATCATTTATCTACATTATCCACATTTCACAATTTCACTTCAATTTCTCTATAATCATGGTCATAGTTCACTACTGCGTTTTCTCACATATAATACTTATCTCATCTTCTAAATGTCATTCATAACATACTTACAATCACAACATCTCAATAATCATGATTCAATCCAAGCTATTGCTCAACAATTACACTATTCTTACATTCATGACCCATTTCCTATTACCTTCTACAATCCAAGTGTTTCAACTGTCCAACACCTCAAACAACACGGAGATACCATAAAACTCACCTTAGATAATGGAAGAATAAGTCTTGAGTGGAAATACTCTTCTTGCACTAAAACCCTAGTTCACTTCCCTTGAAATTTCTTGGCTTGGATGAACTTTGATGTGTTTCATACACTTGGTTCATTTGAATTCTTGATATTGATCTTTGATTTCCTTTGTTTTCTTGTAGATGAAGTATGTGGAACCTTCTAGAGGTCTTGAGAGAGATGAAGAAGTGTGGGAAATGAAATTAGTAAAGTGGATCACATGTATATAATTGAACTTACTCAGCCAGCCGGGACTTCCACGGACACTTATACGGTCCGTGGAACATTGCACGGCCCATATAAGTCGTCGTGGTTCACCACTAAGAAATCATCATCTCTGCTGGGTGTTATACGGACCCTTATACGGATCGTATAATGTTATACGGACCGTATAAGTCGGTCGTATAACCCCTTTCCCCTGAAATGATCTCCGTCGTTCGTTTGACTCCAATCCTTATGGAACCTTCTTGACACTTGTTTAACACTTCATTAACAATCTAAGGGACGTTATGACTCTTCTCCAAAACATTATTAAGTCATCATAAATTCGATACTCGTAAATCTAGCCCGACACACAACATATACCTTACTTTCCTTCACAACTTTCATCTCCTACTTCATATGTTTTTGAAATCTCATTCAGAATCATCAAATGTTATATCTTACTTGTCAAAGCATCGTATACGTCGTTCCCTCCGTTAGTCTAGTCACTGTACGTTAACAGGAAATTTTCGAGGTATAACAGTATCGAGAATCATGAGCTTTGGTAATCTTAGAGATAGAGTCATTTGGAAGACGTTATGGAACTCATGAAAGGATATATATAGCAAAGAAACGATGCCTTAATGAAAGAAGGGTTAGCCTTACATACCTTTTTGTTTTCTTAACTAATTAACGTTCACCGTCGAAGCCTAGACAATCTACATTTAGAAGGATTCATACCAAAGTTAAGCCTTAATCACACTCTTAAATTCAAATTAGAATAACTCATAATCTAATGAAAATTGGGCAGCATTTTCCCTATTTCGTCAACTCTCACCATATTACAAAACAACTCCCAAACATCCACAATACACTCACAAAATTGAAATCAAGTAATAGCATTCCATTAAGCCGCCAAAATTCATCCTTGTGTTCAACTTATACCAACAACCTCACACCCATTTTAGCACATTTTCATACAATGCTTCCTTATCACTATTACTACCTTCCATAACAAGATTATATCCATATTATACTAAGAATCATGACGCAAGTTAGCTTATTATTCAAAAACATCGTAAAAGTTATACTTAACCCTCATTTTCTACCTAAGTTCTTCAACAACCAAGCATTCATGATAACATGAAATAAGCATGAAAACTAACCTTTTATCCCATGGGAAAGAGCTTTGGAGCAGATATCAACTTAGGTGAAAACCCTAGCCTCAATATCCAAGAATCTCTTGTAGTCTACTAACCCTAGGAAGCCTTCTAACACATGAACACTTTGATTCTTGCCTCTTGATCTTTGTTTTCTCTTGGATTGGGGTGGAATAAGCTTGGAGAAGGGTTTAGAGCTCTTAAGACTTGTGGAAAATGAAAAATGAAATAAAAGAACAAGAGCCCTCTATTTATACAAAAATAGAAAAATCAGCCCGATAGACTTATACGGACCATTTATACGGTCCGTACAAGTGGACCGTATAACACCAGCATGGAAAAGTCCCTTTCTGTAAAGGTCGAGTTATACAGACCCCCTTTATACGGACTGTATAAGTGGTCGTATAACTCCCAGTTGTGCGAAACTTTCTTTCGTTGATTCGTTTGGCTTCTAATCCTCGTGGAACCTGCTTGACACTTACATAATACTTCATTAACTATACAATAGGCCCTATAGCAGCCCCTCAAGATATTCTAAATAACCATTAGCTCAATTAAGCGAAAACCTTTCCGAACACGACTTATATTTCACTTCCTTCAACAAACTAAATTTCACATATTCGTATGACTTCAAAATCTTATGGTATGCACCTTAATCTATCTAATATCTTCCTTAATCTTGTAAGGATTTCATAATGACCTTAAGCTCACAGTAGCCTATCCACAAGGCAACAAGTTCAAAAATTTCCGAGGTGTAACAATAATGATTCTATGAATAGCACCAACTATCAAATACTCAGAACCCCCTTGAAGTTGAATGACCGGTGACTTCCAAATCCCAATGTAAACCCACATCATATAGGAAAGTCTGATAAACGAGTCTGTGTGCCTGTCATTAACCCGTCCTGATCTTATGTAGATATATATAAACTTCTAGAGTAAAAATTTTCCTTACTCATCAACTTCCTTTCCCTTATCTATATCTCTTCATTATCTCTTACTCACCAATCTATAAATCGTAATACTGCACTTGAATTCTTAGTGTCAACTTTATCTATATCTCCAATAATCTCAATTCTCTGAATTCTCGAATGCACTCATTCCAACTCCTTTAATTACTAATCATTTTTCCCCTCCAGGGTTCTTCCCTTAAATTTAAAATCATTCTAAAACTTCTTTTGTCACATTTTCCCTTTATTCTTTCTCTATAGCCTAGACATTCAAACAATTCAATTTGTAAAAATTTCGATAGAGTTTCCTCTATACTTCTTACTGCCTCATTCCTGCACACAGCCCAAAAAACACATCCAATGCCTCACAGGGCAATCATAAATACACGTGACATCTAACTCGAGCTCTTATATCAAAGTCTATCAATATCAATAAGGCAGGAAACATACCTTTCGGAGTAACAACTTCAATTCTCATCAATTACCTCATAGAGGCATAATCAACTGCTCATCCACAATAAAAACATTTAGGATTAGAATCAGCAACATCACATTCTATAATTTAGCTCTACGACACGATCTAAGATGAGAAAGAAGGGTCAATTATTCTTAAATGCCCTGCAGCCTCTTGTTTATAAGTGTGGCGCGCTTCACACCCATAAACAAGACTCTACGGACACGACTAGTAGACACACCCTAAGACGAACTGCTCTGATACCACTTTTATCACAGCCGAACTGGAAGGATATGACGGACACCCAGAAGCTGACCTCCTAAATGCCACAATGCATACATAACATTCCTGTTCATGCTCATTCTGGGCCACCTGAGGGCACTCACAACATAATCTATTGACTGATAGGTATCATAAACTAGAGGGTCACCACCCTCGAAAGGTATATACACACATGAATCACTAAACTGAACTGGGGTACAAGCCAACAAGACTACTCGATAAAACTATATAACCAAACAATTCTTTGAGTGGGCCATACTGTTTGACTGAATATAAGTGTCTATGGGCCTCTACTGACATACTGGACATCTTTGCGGACGGGACAGGGCCCCTGCCCTACCCATAAACATCAAAACATATACCAGGTCTAGACGGTAACTCCGGCAAGGGAGGAGTGCTCCACTATCAAGCTGAAGAAGCAGCTTAAGGATGCAATCTGTCTTCCTGGCTATCTGAACCTACGGGCATGAACGCAGACCCCTCCCCCCCCCCCCCCCCCAAACAATATAGGAGTCTGCATGGAAAATATACCGAGTATGTAAGCAAGAAGAGTAACATACACATAGGAGCCATGAATACAATTTGAAAATCAGGAGTCATGAATAAAATCTAAAAATTATAGGCTAAGTAGGTATTTGAATGTATCTATATGTCTGACTATCTGAACATATTTGTATGAATGCATATATATGTCTGACTATTTAAACATATATGTATATCTCTGCTTACTAAAAACGCCTCTGAGGGCGTATGATATGCATAGGTCATAGCACCGAGGAATATACGGCCCGATCCATATCCCATATAATAGTGTCGAGGAACGTACGGCCCGATCCATATATCATATAGAAGTGCCGAGGAATGTACGGCCCGATCCATATATCATATAGGCCCTTTCGGGCATCATAATCATCATCACTGTGTACCAGCTGATCAGGTGGTAATGCGTATATAACGCCTCGCCTTTTTCCCATACCCCACATACATATAATATACGTGTATATAACGCTTTCTGGTCATGATTCAATATGCATATATGTAAATGAATGCAATGCATAAATATGAACTAACATTATCATGATACAAAACTCAGGACCCATGAACAGAAGGGACCATCATAACAAGGGGTATAGGATGATCAAGAACTGAGATACTCCTAGTACTCCTAAGAGTAGAGTAATATGGAGACCCGATTACTCGTTGTTCGCTCATGTCATAGGATCATACCAAAATAAAAGAAATGGAAAGCCTTAACATACCTTTTTGGTCTCCTATTACTTAAAGCTTATCCTTCCAAGCTCGTAAATCTATATTCAAGAGAATTCGTATCACTGTTAAACTTATCGTCATATGCTTATCTAAAGTCATCAAATTTAACCCTTTTAGAATCTGCTGAAATCCGGGCAGCATCTCTCCTGTTTATATTCCTAGCCCAAAATCACAATACCAACAAAACAACAACAATAGCAATACTAATATCAACAACATCGTCATTAACGCCAAAATATTCCATAAAACATCTCACACGATGTTTTTCAACATACAACAACAATATACGCTTCCTTTCTTCCTAATCAAAAAGCATAATCTCATCAACATACCAAAAACATTAGATACCATCAATATATATATATATATATATATATATATATATATATATGTAAATCGGCCCAACCACATAGCCACAACCTGCTCAAAATAACTACACAATAACTACAACACAACATTTTATGACCTTTCCTCCATAACTATTTTCATTTTTAAGACTTGCTAAACCTTCAAATCAACTCAACATAAGAGATAGGATGAAGAACATACCTTATACTTGAAGAAATTCAGTCACACCAACATTCTTCAAGACCAAAGTTACCACAACATCAAGTAGAAGCAAGAACAATTACCTTTCATGGACTAGTTTGGTGTAATCTTGTTAAATTATTGATTTAATGGGCTATAAATGTTTGGGGGATGTGTTGGAAAGTTTCTAGGACTCATGATAATGTAAAATGCTGAAAAAATAGGGTTGATGGGGGGTTTTTATACCCCTCATAAGTCGGTTCCACCGACTTTCCCAAGTGGGTCCCGCGGAAGCCATTTGGCTGCTTGGAGCCTTTATCTTAAAATGGCCATAACTCCCTACTCTGATGTCATTTGGATAAGCAGTTTATTGCATTAGAAACTATACTTGACGAACTTCATTTTAGGCTTTTGAAACACCTTAAAACTCCTGATATACCCGGAGATATATCCCTCCAAAGTTGATCAAAAATTCTGCTGACTTTTTTTCAAATTTTTATTAAACTTACTTTCTTCGATTTGCTTGGACCCGGAATCTTCCGAGATTCTCCATACATGATATTTATCATTAATAATACTTGATAATGGTAATTTCCTTTGATTCCAAGGTTGTCCTTCCCGGTTACGACTTACGAGATTGTAGTTCATCCTTTACTTCATTGTTATATACTTCCCATGGCTGGTACCTTCTAGAACTTCATAGGGCATCTTTGATACTTCATTAATACGATAAAGTATATGGCATACTCATGCTGTGATTGTGCGACGTGTAACAAAAATTTCCCTTTGTATTCGTCCTGGTGTGGGAAAATTCTTTTGAGCACTATTTACCCGATTTGAAAAACTCGGGTCCTGACTCGTTTGTTGAAGGATCTCGCCATCCTTTGTCGGTATAGTTGGCCATGGCATATGGCAACCATGCTCTTCTCATCAATTAAAGCCAGATGCTCAGATAGAGTTCGAGCCTAATCTGCGTTGGCCAATTCCACCTCTTGAATGATTCATAATGACAGTATCTCGACCCCAACTGGTATGACTGTTTCTTACCATAAACCAGTAAATAGGGTGTTTCCCCTATTGAAGTTTGGGTTGTGGTATGGAATCCCAATAAAGCATATAGCAATTGGTCATGCCACCCTTTGTAGTTATCCGTCATCTTTCTCAATATCCTCTTGATATTCTTGTTGGCTGCCTCTACAGCTCCATTCAGCTGTGGCCGGTAGGCTATTATGTTTCAATGCATAATCTTGAATTGCTCACAAATATACTTCATCAAGTGGTTATTCAGATTCACTCCATTGTCAGTTATGATGGACTCGGGTATGCCAAATTGGCATATGATGTTGTTCTTCACAAAGTCGGCCACAACTTTCTTTGTCACTGATTTGAGTGACATTGCTTCTACCCATTTGGTAAGCTAATCAATGGAGACTAGAATGAATCGATGCCTATTTGAAGCGGCGGGTTCGATGGGTCCAATGACATCCATACCCCAAGCGACGAAGGGCCATGGTGAACTCATAGGATTGAGCTCATTCGACGGGATTTTTATTAAATCGTCGTGAATTTGACATTGACAACACTTCTGCATAAACTTGCAGCAATCATTTCCATTATCATCCAGTAGTATCCAGCTTGGAGGATTTTCTTAGATATCACTAATCCATTCATATGGGGTCCAGAAGTCCCAGTATGTACTTCTTCCAAGAGTTTTGCGGCTTCAATGGCGTCTATGCACCGGAGTAAACCCAAATCTGGCATCCGTTCATACAGCACTTCTTTGTTTAGAAAAACCATTAGCCATCCTTATGATGGTTTTCTTTTGTACACTTGTGATGCCCTCGGGATATTCACGTTTCTCCAAATACATCTTGATGTCATTATACCATGATTTTCCATCTGGCTCTGCTTCCATGTGGGAACAGTAGGTATGTTCTTCTGTCAAAATTATATCCAGCGGGTCAATGTGACTGCTTTTGGGGTGCTAGATCATTGATGCTATTGTGTCCATTGCATCGGCAAACTCGTTCTAAGCTCTTGGGGTGTGTTGGAACTCAATTGTTTTAAATTTCATGCACAACCTTTGTGCCAAGTTTACATATGGCAGGATCTTGTCATTTTTGGTGGCTTGTTCACGTTGTACTTGGTGGATTAGCAAGTCGAAATCTCTGATGACCAGTAATTTATTTATATCTATGTCCAGTGCCATCCTGAGGCCTAGAATGCAAGCTTCGTACTCAGCCATATTATTTGTACAACAAAATTTGAGCTTCGCGACCATTTGGTAGTGTTACCCACTTTCTGATATCAGGACCGCTCCGATTCTGGAGCCCTTATAATTGACTGCTTCGTCAAAGAACAATCTCCAACCTGTGTACGGCTCTACCATTTCCTCTTCTACGGCTAGTATTCCTTCGTCTGGGAAGTGAGTGCGAAGGGGTTCAAGATCTTCGTCTACTAGACTTTCAGCTAGGAGGTTAGGCAAGGCTTATCCTTTAACGGCCTTTTGTGCTATGTACACAATGTCAAATTCACTTAATAGCATTTTCCATTTGGCCAACTTCCAGATGGCCATAGGCTAGAAAAGGATATACCTCAATGGATCCATCTTGGATATAAGGTGAGTGGTGCATGAAGACAAGTAATGTCTTAATATTTAGGCCACCCAAGTCAGAGCGTAGTAAGTTTTCTCTACCAGTGTATATCTTACCTTAAAGGCAATGAATTTCTTGCTCAAGTAGTAGATTACATGCTTCCTTTTTCTCGCATCATCCTGTTATCCTAACACGCACCCGAAAGCATTTTCGAAAACAGACAGGTAGAGCAAAAGTGGACTCCCGGGTAGAAGGTACCAAAATCAGCGGATTTGACAGGTATATCATGATGGTATCAAATGACTCTTGGCATTCTTCTATCCATTTTGTGGGGCCATCTTTCTTTAGGAGCTTAAGTATGGGCTCCACAATAATGGTGGATTGAGCTATGAATCGTCCAATGTAATTTAGTCTTCCCAGGAAACTCATGACTTCCTTTTTGGTTTTGGGAGGAGGTAGCTCTTGGATTGCTTTAATCTTGGTTGGATCTAGCTGTATGCCCCTTCGGTTGACTATGAATCCCAATAATTTTTCGGCTGGTACTCGAAATGCACATTTAGCTGGCTTTAGTTTCAGGTTGAACTTTCGGAGCCTGTCGAAGAATTTTCGCAGATGTATGGTGTGCTCCAAACTTTCCCTTGACTTGATGATGACATCATCCACATACACCTCAATATCTTTATGAATCATGTCGTGGAAGATAGTAGTCATGGCTCTCATGTAGGTTGCGCCGGCATTCTTGAGGCCGAATGGCATTACCCGATAGTGATACACTCCCTATGGAGTGATGAAAGTTGTCTTTTCCGCATCTTCTTTGTCCATCAAGATTTGGTGATAGCCGGAGAAATAATCCACAAGTGATTGTAGCTCGTGCTTAGCACAGTTATCTATGAGTATGTGGATATTTGGGAGTGGAAAGTTATCTTTCAGACTAGCCTTATTGAGGTCTCGATAATCCATACATATTTGTATCTTCCTGTCCTTTTTGGGTACCGGCACTATGTTGGCCAATCATGTGGGGTACGAGGTTAATTGTACCACCCTTGATTTTATTTGTTTTTCTATCTCATCCTTGATGCAGAAACTGAGGTCCGGTTTGAATTGTCCGGTTTTCTGTTTCAAGGGAGCGAAGCCCGCATTAACGGGCAATCGGTGGGACACTACACTAGTACTTAATCCCCGCATGTCAGCATATGACCATGCGAAAATATCCACATATTCTTTCAGTAGGCTTCTTTTTTAGGCACTTCTAGGTGCGCACTTATCCTAGTTTCTTTGACGTTCTCTTTGTCATCTAGATTGATTGCTTCTGTTTCGTCCATGTTTAGTTTCTGTTCATTCTCTAACTGCTCTACCTCTTCCACGAGACCCTCGGGTAGCATTGTTTCTTCGTCGTATTCCTCGTACTCTTCTTCCTCTATCTTTGCTTGACTCATTCATTTCGCAACATGTCATGACACTTAGGGTTGCTTTATTATTTTTATTACTGAAAATTTAAGGCAAAGCAAGGTTAGTATAAAACATGCGTGCAAAGTGAATAATCAAATCATTTTTTATGAAACTGAGGCTTTCATTGATTTAATATTAAAAGTACAAATTGTGGTCCTGGCTCGGATCAACATCTAACCATTTTTCATTATTTGAAAACATTACGAGGTACATAAAGTGATAAAAAGGTGAGTAATCAGGCCTCGACCGATTCTCTCCATTTTCAAAAATAAATTTATCATTTATCTATCGAAGAGACAAAAGTGGGGTAGAGGTCCAATTGGAAAACTGCTCGCCCAAATCAGCATCTCGGATAGTGGGTGCTTCTGCACATTCCTCCAGAATCGCTAAGCAATCTTCCTCTTGGAAGAGAATCCCTGTCCCCTTTTTTATGTCCGCATCACTCCGACATAGGCATTCGAATAGAAAATTACTGGTATAGATCTAGAATAGGCTTGCGGAGATCTGCAACATTCTGTCTTTTTTCGGTAGGTATTTCATCTTCAGTTGGGACATAGCGAGTCTAAAATGAAAATTATCTTGAGGAATGGGAATCGGCTCAGTGATGCCGTGTAAATATTTTCCCAGACCTTTACAGGGTTTGAACCCGTTCTGGAGCATGGTTAAAGCAATCTTTTTATAAACCGCATGTATGGGAACCCTTGGGGAGTCTATCTTGTGGTCAGCTCCCACTAGCTCCGTCACATGGAAGTCCGTACCTTTAGGTGCTGCCTCTAGAACAGGTTCGAAATTATCTGGAGTAATTATGCATGCTTCCTTCCCCGTGGATAACCATCTTATGGCCTTCCCAGACAAATTTTAGAGACTGATTGAGCGAAGATGTCACAGCTCCTGCCATGTCGATCCACAGCCCTCCCAAGAGCAAATTGTAATTGGCGGATATTTCCATAACTTCGAACTCAGTAACGAACTCTGCCGAACCTATTTGGATGTTAAGGTCAACTTCTCCGGTGGCATTACATCGGCCTCCGACAAATGCTCGTATATTGATGCAGTTCTGGCGAACCTTTCCGAGGTCATATCCCAACTATACCATAGTAGACTCTAAAGAAACATTTAGCCCAGCCCCATTATCGATCAGAACCTGTGTGACTATTTTGTTACAACACATGACAGTGATGTGCAGTGTCTTGTAGTGATCTATGCCTTTTTTGGGCAATTCCTTTTCTGCGAAGGCAATTTGATGTTCCTCCATAACATGGGAGACCATTTCTACCAGATTTTCGCTGCTTGTCCTAGCGGAGACGTGGGCTTTCTCTAACACCTTCATCGAGGCCAAACAGTGTTGGGGTGAACTTAGTAAGAGTGCTAATACTGATATTTGGGTCGGTGTTTTCTTCAAGTGCTCCACAATGGAGTATTCTTTTGGCTGCATTTGACGCCAGAAGTCTTCGGCTTTATATTTAGTTATTGCTCTCCTTTGATTTCCCTCTTTTTGAGATGCCTCTTGGGCTAGATCTTTGGGAGTATAACAACTTCCTGACCTTGTATACCGTGAGCAGCAGCCAACAACTTCCCAAAGACTTCTGTGTACCACAAACTCTTTCCAGGGAGGTACCGTTGTTACTTGAGCCATATGTGCAACAACCGACGCAGGGATTAATACCTTAAATTGTGGACGTTCTTGTAGAGAAAGTGACGGCCTTTGTGCGCTCGAGTTATTCCATGGAATCTCAAATTACAAGCTAGCCTGTTACCCAGTCCTCTTCTCTTTTAATCATATGAATCACGTTGTTGCTATGATTAGGCAGAGGATTGGTGTTCACATTGGGCAGAGCCGTTTGGAGCACGATTTCCTTTCTGTCATTCATATCTTGTATCTTGTACTTTAGATTAATACAACCCTCAATATTGTGTCTTCTTGCTGTTAGAATGGTAGGCACATGTTTGATCAGCTCGGTAGAACCGATTCTTTGGATCAAAGATCTTCAGAGGAAGCGTTTGAATTATTCCGGCGGCGCTCAACCTCTTGAACAGATCGGTTCACGTTTCCAGTAATGGAGTGAACACACAGGCAGGCTTTCTCTCAAAGTTCTGACGTGGCGCGTTGTAGGCATTTGGTGGTGGTCGGATTTGGTAATTAGTGGGTGGATTATTTTGTGGAGGTCGGTCAACGGGTGTGCGAGCTTGGAAGTATTCTGTAGAGCTTGGTAATTTAGGGGTAGTATCTGGAAGGTACTTTGTGAAGCTTGGTAATTTGAGGGTAGTGTTTGGAACGTCAGTTGCGCGTAATATATGGGCCTTTGTATTGTATAGGGCAGGTGAAGCATAGACTTCCATCGGGGAATGGAATCCCTTACTTCTTTTGGATCTAGGGCTGGGAGTATGGGAGATGCTTGCCACGTCTTCCTTCTTCTTTCTTACGAACCCGGTCGAGCTTGATCCTACAGCTTTCCCAGCTACGCTTATGATCCGTCCTATTTTGAGATCATTCTCTTGGCCTCTCCCATTTTGATGAGTTCAGAAAATGGCCTACCAGCCATTGACAATATTCGGTCATAGAAATTCATTTCTTGAGATCGGATGAAAATCGAGACTAATTCTTCTTCGCCCATTGGCGTCTCTACTCGGGCGGCTTCCGTTATCCACCTACTTGCATATTCGTGAAATTTTTTAGTGGATTTCTATTTTACTTTCTCCAAGTTGTACCGGTCCGATACTGTTTCCATATCAAAACGAAATCTTTCCATGAAGGCTGCAGCTATTTCTTCCCATGTGACCCAGCGGCGTATGTCTTCCGCTCTGAACCACTTGGAGGCTTCTCTGGTCAAACTTCAGCTCAATATCATCATAATAAGCGCCTGATTATCTCGGACACCAACCAGTTGATCATAGTAGGCCCGCAAATGGACTTTCGGGTTACTCGTTCCATTGAACAATTCAAAACAAGGCACCTTGAAACCTTCATGCAAGTCCAAATTTTGAGGCATGCACAAATCATAATAGCTTAAGCCCGTGCTAGTAAGGGTGGTTCTCACGGACCGTTTATACATAGCGGTCATCTTTCGTTCAAGCTTTTCTTCCTATTTTTCCTGCTCGGCCTTCCATCCCTTTTCTATCTCTTCGTAGTGATAGATTTCTTAGTGATCAGGTGAGAAGGTGTTTGGGGTGACAGGTGTGCGGAAGGAAACTGTTGGGTATGTAGGGCGACTTTGGTGGACATATGTAGTTTTAGCAGTCGGTAGTGAGACAGTACTTGGTTGTATAGTGATTCTAGAATGGGTGTTTTATGGCACTTGGTAAGAGAGAATGGAGTGAGTGGTTTCGGGCATTTAGGTAGTGTTAAGTAGTAGTGGAGTATGGTACAAGGTACTAATGTGTCCATCAATGACCGGATTTAGGGTAAATGGTATGGTGGTTACAGTGGACTGAGTGGGAAAGTGATCGGGTAGCGGTGAGCTTAGAGACGGAAAAGGCGGCGGAGGCCTTCTTGTTTCAGCAGGTGCTTCTCGGGCAACATTAGCGGCTTTATTCCGCACGACCTCTTCTTGAAGGTCGGCAATTTTCTCAAACACCATCTTCATAACGTCCTGAGTAGGTGAGAACTCAGGTAATTCTCGAAGAGGTGAATCTCTGAGAGCGATGTCAGTTGGAATAGTTTCATTCTCGGAAGTACCAGTCACTTTTGCTTTGCCTCGATCTTGTAGGGATAGGGATGCTATTGCAGCTTTTGATCTTGTGAAGTATACCAGCGTGAACACGAATCAACTTTCTCTTCTATAAGAAAAGAACAACTCAAAAGCAGAAAATGTTAGTTTGTTTGTCAATAAATGATAAGTAGAATATTGCACATAATTGGCAGTTAAAGCACGTAGCACATAATCATATGTTTGACTTAAGTGCTTGAATTGTACCGATTTTCGGTTATTTAGGCTCTGTTAAGTGGGGGAATATAATATTTATAATATATGGAGGACCGACTCTTACATAGACGGCTTACGTATCCCTCCACGGGAAATCAGGCCCATCTGTAGTTTGATTTACATAAAATAAGACTCCCTAACTTAAAGCCTACTCATGACCAGGCCCGATAGGGGCTTCCTTCGTATCCTTCCTTGAGACATTAGGTCGGTGCAGTTCTTTTTACATATAAATGGGGGGATGGGGGGGGGGGGGGGGAACAAATCTGTGTTAAATACAAAAAAATGGGATCCCCTAAAATTTACCCAAACAGTGACCTTTTCCTGAGGTCAGAACAGGTTGTTTGTCCTCTCAACCCTTTCCCCAGCCCAAAAGGCCCCGAATTCTAGTATAGAGGTGGGTGCACCACCCAGATGGTGCTTATGTGGACCAGATGCTCCACTTCAAAATTAAAAGCCTTACATTCTTCTAGGTCATGCCCAAGAGACCCAGAGTGGTAAAGACACATTTTTCTGCGACTGGTTCCTTCGGAAGGAGCTCTCCTAGTTCTAATCTGGCTAATTTTCCCAATGCTGATAAATTTCTGGAAGACGCTGGCATATGAGTCTTTGAAAACAGTGAAGTCATAACGCCAAATATGGGTATTCAGCGTAATCCTTTCAGCTGGTGAGATACTGTTGTGGACCAATAGTGAGTGCGGATCTTATAGCTTAGTGATACTCTTTTCATTTATCAGCCTTAAAATCCTTTTCCTGAGGACCAAGCCCTCGTTGGAGGTATGACCAGATTGCTCCTGATGAAAAGGGCACCTCTTATGTGCAAAAACCAGAGCACAAGGTGGCAACCTCTCATGACTGACACAAATTATCCCCTTACTCCTAAGTTTGTCCAAAACTTCCTCACTTGTCACGTGCCAGGGCGAAACACGGTAGGGGCAAGCCACATGTCACACCCTAATTTTCGATAGGGCATGATGGGCACCCGACCCTTACTTAGGGCGGAGCGAACCCGCTGACTCTCGTCATAATCATAATCATACTGGGCCCGCAAAACAGGACGTAAGTATATAATGAAATTTCTTTTTCCGAAAACAAACATGCCTTTCATCTTTATCAAAATCAAATGAAACTAGCACCGTACGAAATCTGTAAACATATGAAGTTCGTAACATAATGCATATAATACGTCGGCTTACATAGCCGCTTACAAAACTGACATATCACACACACGACACTGTCTGCAAAGTCTCTACCATAACTTCAGATACCATACAAAAACACTCGGACTCGGCAGCACTCCGGAGGAAATGGAGCTCGCCAATCCATTTCGGAACATCTTTCGCTAACATCATCTACTCATCCGTAGTACCGCGCGGCATGAAACGCAGCCCCCGAGGACGGGAAGAGGGTCAAGACGGGAATATGTACTGAGCATGTAAAGCATGGCATACAGAAAACGAGGTCATAACCAAAGTAAGGAGTGCAGAAAATGAGCATAAAAATCAGAATACCAAAGGGCTTGCACCTGAAGTACAAATCATACATAGGCGCATTTAAGACAAATGTGATAATCCGAATGCCAAAATGCTTAGCTTTCTTTTGTAAAACGTCTGTCTCATGTATATAGAAAATAGAACAAATCATATGAGCTGGCATTAACCGACTGATCATAATCCAGACTGTCAAAATCACGTATACACATACCGCGGTCAAGTACCCAGCGGCCAATGTCACATATACACATACCGCGGTCAAGTACCCAGCGGCCAATGTCACATATACACATACCGCGGTCAAGTACCCAGCGGTCAATATCACACATATACACATACCGCGGTCAAGTACCTAGCGGTCAATATCACACATAGACACATACCGCGGTCAAGAATCCAGCGGCAACATCACATACCGCGGTCAAGAATCCAGCGGCAACATCACATACCGCGGTCAAGAATCCAGCGGCAACATCACATACCGCACAAAACATACCGGCCGGGGACTCGGCGAAAGACATACAACAAAATGCACAAGAAGAATCGTGGGAAACCATATGCAATGCAAGACATTTACACAGACCCAATAGGATAATCAAAACAAACTGTTATTTCAAAACCGAATCAATAGTCAAATCAGGTTTTCTTCCGAATATCACTCGGGAACATATCAAACCGAACTTCAGAAACCATAGTTACGTATCAAAATCACATACATAAAAATCCTTATTTCGGACTCGACAGATAAATAAGTAATCATACTCGGGGATCGGAAAGATAGTCATATTGAATTCTTTCAAAAGCCATCAGAACTATACAGAAGAAAGTCACGGGACCCACGGACGAGCGTCAACCCAATCCGGGCCCGCCTACGAAAGTCATAGTCATTATACGTTATAGAATCATTTACGAGCATATCAAAGCCATCCGGTTCTGTCTGTGAAAGTTACGGACGTTCGTAGTTACAAAACTCTTTTGAAAACACAACTTTTTATGCAACATTGAAAACCAACCATACAAGACATATAAACCATAGCTTGACCATGTAAGGGTGCCAACATCAAGAAACAAATAAGCATCATAAACATGCTCGGACTTTAAGAATAGAATTACCCCCGAGGCCCGTAACGTATCATAGCTTAGCCATATCTAAGACATGTCAAAGGAAAGAAAGGTAAGCTTTACATACCTCATTTGCTCTCAAAGCTAATCCAAATCAAACCTATGTCTCGGACTCCCAAGATCTACATAACATCAATAAATACCAATGTCAACTATAGGCATTTAGGAGTTCATTTCCAAACTAGCACATAATTCTACGGAAATTTGGGCAGCACTTCCCCTGTAATTTCAACAACCCCGAGAATTCAACTCGGCCAAATCTTCAACAACAATACCAACAACCATATAAGTAACATCAATAATCAATTCAAAATGCATTCTAACATTAATAACCCTTTCGACACAATTCAACAACATTCCATCCACTACATAATGAAACCCGAAACCTCCAAGTTCAAGGAAACAACACAACACATTTTCTTCCTTCCGAATTCATGAACTACATTAATAATCCATTACTTCCATAAATTCAATAAACTATATAAAATTCCATAACAAGCCGCAAACAACTATAACTTCACTTTGAACCATTAAACTTTCATTAGCACCATAGAATCCACAACACAACAATCCAAACATACTAAATAAATTTAGTTCATTCCTTGTCACAAAACAGCCCATACTCACGGCTCAACATCAACATACAAAATTTCATGAATTTCATCCATTTCTACACACTATCCCCTCCGTTTTAATCCGTTAAAATTCTAAATACACTCGTTAACAATGAAAAGGAACCGTATTCATACCTTAAGCATGCATCCCCCACGTTATCACTCTTCTCCTTGGTTGATTTTTAGCTCAAATTGAAGACAACGCAGCGTACAACACTTTTCTCTTCATGGGCTTCGAAATTCGGGGCTCAGATTTTGGTCAAAATTGGTTTTTCTTCTCTCCAAGGTTCTTCTCTCTCTCTTTCCAGAATTTTCTGGGTATTCTTGGTCTGAAAATGAGAAGAAAGGACTGAAATTAGACTTAAATAGGCATGGGTCATGGGCCTAACCCGATTGGGCCCGGTTTGGGCCTAGCCCACTGACCTTTCCGTCTTAAAACGTCCATATCTCCTTATCCCGATGTCACCTGTGGGCCCACGACCTATGGTTGGAAAGATAATTCAATTATCTACAACTTCTATCTTTGGTGTTTTTCCAAATTCCAAACTTATAATAACGTTTCTGCCCCTCGAAATCAGATCACCCGAAAACATTACTTAAAAATATTTGTTTGGAGGACTTCCACTTTGATTTGGCTCAAGGGTCCTTCTTGAGTTATGTTTAACTTCACATATGTGATTCATATAAATTTCAGCATGTCCCAAAAAAATCTCGGTGTGTGGACCCCACCTCAGCTTGCGAATAATCCGACGTATAAAAATACGAAATATAATGTTGTCAACGTGAGTTTAAATTATGAAGCAACAACATGATTGTCAATTTTTGGACTCCAATTTTTCTTGGTCATGGCCGAATGGCCTCTTGTTCTTTCTCCATGCTTCTTGAATTTTCTAGGGTGCTAAATGATGAAGATGACTTAAGTTTTCATTTTTTGTGTCCATATAAAGTTTACACATGTGGCCCTATGGCCCACACCCACACATGGCCACATATGGTCATTTTCATGAAATATAAAGTTTCTAAAATTTCACTTCTAGCCCCAAATTCTCATGAAATGTTCAACTTTCCATAATTCACTTTTAACCCCAAATTTTCCTTATTCCAAATTTACCCTTAACACTCCATGCCAATGAAAAGATGAATATGCAACTTGTGCATTAAAACAAGAAAATCAACAAAACCAAAAATTAAAAGTCTTGCCCATAACTTGTCGCAACCAACTTAGAATATTCCAACGTACAAAGTACGGGGTATAACACCACAACTTTAAGTGCAATGGCCCACCATTCAGGCGATGCCGACAGGATGAACTCTACCCATTTTTTGGGCTCCCTTCTTGGGCTTGGTGGTGTGACGGAGGTGGCCTCTCTTGATGGCCACGTGGGTTCTAGTGGGTCAGACTCCATCTCCTCTTCTTCCAGTTCCTCTACTACGGGAATGTAATCCGGAAGTATCCCTTACCCTTGTCCAAAATACTCTTGTCTTGATGTTGTGTTTCTGTCATGATCCAACCCACGGGTCGGGCGGGCACCTACCATATTACTACCCTAGTAGGCGAACCCTTACCAACGAAACCCAACATTTAAACAGTTGCGACAAAAATCTTTCAAAATCACAAAATTAAAGTCAAAGCTTCGTACAGACTCTGTTTGGAAATACAATAAAACTGAAAAGAAATTTTCGGGATCTAGTCTAGACACGTACAAAAGCTCCTACTAAATAGGAAGACAAAATAAATGACACAGCCTCTGCCTAGAGTGAGATGAGATACGCTGTAGAAGAATGCCGGAAAATCCACACGACGAAACTTCAACTAAAACCTGCAACATATCTACACCCAAAAAAGGCGTAACAAGAGTAGTATCAGTATACCACACGTACTGGTAAGCATCATAGGTCGACTAAGATTAGTTCACGCAGCACAATATAAAGTCAATAAGATAAGCAGATAAGTCAATGAACCTCAAGGTCCTCAATAAAGGTTACTACACCCTCACCACTTACCTTTCCACTCTCAACTGTTCACTTCTTTTATTTCTAATAATTACGGGCATTCTACTTAACCACAACCGTTCCCTTTCTTTCATTCAACCTATTAACTTTCGTCCCCACGCTCCTCACATCCTCTAACTTCTACCCTTTTTCTCCGCAAAATCCACCTACTCAATTTACTTACTACAATACTATACACCTATAGAATGGTTCACTAACTGAAATTCACTACTACATTTATCTTATATTAGCCACCCCTCCACACACAATCTCAACGAAATCATAAAGATGAATAAGCAATACCACCGACGGTAGTACACACGTGCATAACATAGAAATATGAGATGCAGTTGTAACGACCCTTCTGGGCGTTATGGGAAATTAGGACTCGGTTGGGAATTTCGAGGCCTCATGTGGACTCGTAGGGCGTCTTTTTGTATATATGTATGTTTGTTTTGTGTTTTTGAGGTCTTGGATGAAATGTGGGGTGATAGGAGGAAAAACTGGACAAAAGTCGAGCTCATTGCCCAAAATGGACCGCTGCAGCGGTGGGTGTACCGCTGTGGCGGTACCACTATAGCGGTGTCTTGACCGCTGCCAGCGGCCATCCATGTCCTTGGTGGCCGCTGTTGCGGTCGGTGCACCGCTATGGCGGTACCGCTATAGTGGTGGACAGACCGCCATAGTAGTAAAGCGGTTTCTTTGGGGACCGCTATAGCGGTCACTTGACCGCCATAGCTGGACCGTTGTAGCGGCATTTTGACCTCCGCAGCGGTCGACAAAAAATAGTGGCCCGGGATTTTTATACTTAGTCTCATATTCTCTATTCACAAAACCCCATCACACTTCCCAACAAACACTTAGAGATAATTTTCAAGCTAGGATAAGATAACTTTGTGAGGTAAGTTCCATTGATTTCCATTATATCATTCCATTCCCTTTCATTATTGTAATCATCTTCATGGGTCTTTAATGGGAAATTGAAGTAGAAATCCTAGAATGTCAATAAACCTTCTAAACTTGATGGGTTATGGTTATTATCGCTTAGTTATCATTTAAACGTGTTGGTTAGTTGCTATTTGTCATAAATTGAATATTTAGAATCATAAACTAAGTGATTGGAGACCGAGGGTTCTATAAAAAATGGTGTCTTTACCCAAAAAAACTGTTTGTAATGGGAAGATTTAATAGAATGTGGCTATAAATTAATGGTTAATGATTACTAAGGCCCTTGATAGGTTGTGTATCACCTAGAAAATCATCCATCCCTTTGAATGGGGTAAGAGGAGGGTATTATTGCTTTGGTATTTGTGAAACTGAGCAATGTGACTCATTGAGCCTTCTATTTCTAGACCGTGAGCGTACTGAGGCATTGAGGAAGGAAAAGGCTGTAGCAGAGTGACCTGCGTGTTCCAGCTCTACGTTAAGGTAGGTTATGGTTTACTTGAGTTAGACTTTGGTTAGTTGATTGTATGTTTTGTGATCTCCTTAGAAGAAAGCATGTCTAGTTTTCATGCATGATATTGTGTGGTTAAACTCCTATGTGAATGCGATTGAGTGTTGTGTAGGCTTCATGTCATTATTCCTGTGTGATTGAATCTGCAGTAGATGTATTGTGATGAAAATCTAATATAATCTTCTCGATGGTATTGTGACATGAAATGATGAGTTGAGTATTGATATTGAGAAGGTAAGAAACACTGTTCTGTAAGAGGTATGAAAAGGAACACATGTTGTTACACCTCTCATTTTCATGGTAGGAAAACTTATGGCTACCTAGTCGATTGTACCTTGGAATGGAGTACGAACCCGAGATTTGTGATATTATGTATTTTACCCCGTGGATAGAAGTTCTAGCAGGTGACCTCTGTGATTTGCAGGGTTATACGTTAAGCGGACCAAAATGACGCAACGGACTGAATCAGAAAAAAAAAATTGCAGGCACCAGTCACCATCGACGGACCGTTGATTAGGTCGTCAATATGACTCTGAGATTTCTGAGCTGCAGAAGAAATTCGACGGGTCAGGTCGACGAGCCGTCAACGTGTCGACGGTCCGTCAACCCGACCGTCGAACCGGACATCTGGAACCTTCTGATTCCAGGTATAAATATGTGAGACCACGACTTATTTATCATTTTTCCTCAATATCAGACCAGAGAAACCCTTGAAAATTTCTTCCCAACATATTTCTTTAAGTTAGGGAAGATTAAGGTAAAATCTGAGCCCGTAAACCCGAGCTAGTGAAGGAAAAATATTATTTCTAGGGTTTAATCAAGTCAAGAAGCTTGGGAAGTGGAGTTGAAGTTGGGCTTTGAGATTCTAGACTCTTCAAGGTATGTGAATGATGTTTATCTTTTTATTTAAGTTAAATCTCGAGAGTTTTAGTGATTATAAGCAAAAGAAATATAGTCATGGAAGTGATAAATTGAATAGAGACCAAGATGATATTAAGAGTTGTTTTGAATGAGGATTTGGGATGGATTAGATTATATTTTGCTATGTAAGAGCGGATGATGTTGTTGTTAATGTTGGATTGAGTTTGAAGTTAAGGGAAATATTGCCCACCATTTAATATGGTTTTATTACACTCAATAAGATTATCAAATGAGGTGAGAGGCCTAATTCTGGTTTGTGTTATCCCAATTATAGACTTGCAAGTTCAAGAGGTAGAAATCGAACGAATTGACACGCTTAAAGGTATGTAAGGCTAGTCCCTTCTTTTCCAAGGCATGATTCTTATAACATGACTTCCTTTATTATTCCATGACCTTCTTACATTCCGGAAACTATGAGTCCATGTTTATAAAGAGCTTCTCACGAGGTAAAGATAAGAGATACGTTACGAATATGATGTGATAATTCCACGAAGCTAATGATCCCTATACGATTCTTTGATGTTATTCATTGTTGCTAGACCCATCTTATAATTCTAGTTCCTTCAAAGTGAGGTGTGATGATCATGATTACGCCATAATGGAATCGCGATTTCTCGACCTTACATCACCCCGAAAGAGTTATAGTTTGTCTTTGAGCTTTTATGCATGCTTTATGATAAGTGTATGATGATGATATTACACCGTGCCTAGATGGCCGGACATGTCACCACGAAGGCGGGTTGCATATGATTACACCGTGCCTAGATGTCTAGACATGACACCGCTAAGGCGGGCTGCATATGATTACACCGTGCCTAGATGGTCGGACATGACACCACTAGTGGGCGGCGTGCGATGGTTACCCGGACGCGGGTTAACAATGATGGTATATGTGATATGTATGACATGTGTTTTCTTTTAAAGGGTAAAACGGGGTTATATCTTCATCTTATGTTTCATGATTTCTTTATTATGCTAGTATGATTCATGCCTTACATACTCAGTACTTCATTCGTACTGATGTCTTTTCTTTTATGGACGTTGTGTTCATGCCCACAGGTAGACAGGGAGGTGACCCAGATTCATAGGAGCTGATCAGCGGACTTATAGGAGCACTCCATTATTCCGAATGTGCTATTTTTGATATATCACTTTGTGTATATATTTGGGCACAACGGGATCCGGTCCCATCTTTATGTCTAGTACTCTAGTAGAGGCTCGTAGATACATACGTGTGGGTAGCAGACGTCCCATAATGACTACACTATACTTTTGTATATCATTTTTGTAGCCGTGAGGGCTTATGTATATAGGCATGTGTTGCTTTGGAGGTTATATATATATATATGTCCAGGTTGAGTATGATGATTAGCCTAATGAAAGGTGCTCGGTAATTAGCTTTGGGTACCCGTCATGGCTCCTTTGTCGGGTCGTGACACATGTGACCTAGATTATAGGCTCGTCGTATAGTTCCGTAAACGAGAGGTATATTGATATGTCCCGCGTCCGAGGTTAGTTCCGGAGTGGAGGTTTGTGCTCGGGTCCGAGGAGTATTTCGGAACAAATGGTACATGGACACCATGAGTCCCCCGCAGGTCATGACTACTGAGCTATGACATCAGATAGCATGTGTGTACAGCGAGTGAGGTTATTGTAGTAAATTTACTTCCATTGTGGTTTACGTGATTGTAATTCTTGGCATCTTGGTAATTTGACTGTGATTGTCCTTGGTTGACTTATATGTGATTTATTGATATTCGTGTATGATTGGCTGGCTTGTTTATTCTATTGATTTTATGACATATGCATGATACTAATCTTATTCGGCCTATGATATCTACCGGTACATAGTGTTTGTACTGATACTACCTTGTTGCATTCTCTTGAGTGCAGATTGTGATACAGAGACCGCTACTCGTCCTCACATCTAGCGTGGAGGATAATTGCTAACAGATTTTGGGGTGATCTTCTTCCCATGCTAGGCCGCCCGAAGATCTTCTTTTTATGATGTCTTTTTTTATTCTGGACATTATGGACATTGATTAGTCGGATTTCATTTCTTAGACATGTTTAGATTAGAGTCCTGTACTGTCACGACCCGACTAGGGCCATGACGGGTATCCGGGGCTAACCACCGAACACCGCTCATTCTGTTTCTCATCTGCTCTTATTCATGACTCTTGTGCTCATAATTATGGAAAACTATTATCATTTGAAACATATTTACTTTTATAAACATAAGCCCTTCGGCTATCAAAATAATATATATATATATATATATATGCATATACATGAAAGACTGTGAGACCATACTACCCACACTACGTATCTACGAGCCTCTACTAGAGTACTAAACATATGGACAGGACAAGACCCCGTCGTGCCTAAAACATGAATATATATATACATATGTACCAAAAGAAAAATCAATGGCACTTCCGGAAAAAGAAGGAGTGCTCTCAAATCAGCTAATAGCTCCTACGAGTCTGGATCACCTCCCCGTCTACCAGGCATGAACACGGCGTCAAAGAAAACGAACGTCACATTTAACATTGTACTGAGTATGTAAGGCATGAATGAAACGAACATAATAGAGAAATCATAAGGCATCAAATGAAGACATAACCTGCGTACTCTTTGAATGGATACATTTTATACATATATCATACGTAGCATATCATATGAGTTACCATAGCGTATACATCATCCTGTCGTACATACATCATCATATCATACATACATCATCATCGTTAACCCGTGTCCGGGTAACCCTCATATGCAGCCCACTAGTGGTGATCGTGTCCGGCTTTCTAGGCGCGGTGGAATCATAGCAGCCCGCCGTAGCGGTGACATGTCCGGCTATGTAGGCACGGTGGAATCACAAGCAGCCCGCCTTCGCAGTGACATGTCCGGCCAATTAGGCACGGTGGAATCACATCGTCATACATATCATATACTTATCATTATTATTCATCTCATAGGCATATCATGGCTTTATCGTAATTTAACATCATTGTACATATATCATCAAAACATACATTAGAACTTGAAAGCAACTATAGCTGTGTCGGGGTGACATAAGGTCGTGAACCCCCGATTACATTATGGAGTAATCATAAGCGTCATATCTCACCTTGGAGGGACTAACATTTTAAGGTGAGTGCACATAAGGAAAACATCAATAGATCCTAGTTAACACCATTAGCTTTGTAGGCACATCATATCGAGATCTCTAGAATCTTTAGACTTAAGCTTATCATCATCATTATCGTACCCGTAGTGTATTTCTTATCTCACATGGCTATTCATGAACAAGGACTCATAGTTTTCTTGAAGATAGGACATTCATGAGAAAGGAGGAAATTCAAGCCATAAGATTCATGCCTTAGAAAGAAAGGACTAGCCTCACATGCCTTTGTCGTTTAGCTATTCTATTGCTTTCTCGTTCTCCTTTAATGCACGCGTTTTACCTTAGATAGCGTAGAAACAAGTCTTGAGTGGAAGTATCCTTCTTACACCAAAACCCTATTTCACTTCTCTTGGGATTTCTTGACTTAGATGGCTTTAATGGGTTTCACACTCTTAATTCTTGTTGGTTTGATGAAGTTGATCATCAATTTCCTTTGTGTTCTTGTGGATCAAGTGTAGAGAATATTCTAGGGGTTTCTTGAGTTGTGGAGATGAAAGATGAAATGAATTAAAATGAAGGAGAGGTCCCTTATATCATTTAAGTTCGAGACTCGACGAACATACGGACCAACATACGGTCCGTATATTTTTCACTGACCGTATGTTTGGACCGTATGTTTGGTCCAGGAAAAGATGCCATTCTGGGCTGAACCTACGGTCCGTGAATTACATACGGCCAGTATGTTTGGCCATATGTTACCCAGCTAACCGAGACTTATTCTCGTCGACTCGTTTGATCTCCGATCCTTATGGAACCTTCTTAACACTTGCTTAACACCTCAATACCAATCTAAGGGACATTATAACTCTTCCTCAAAGTATCATTAGAATGTCGTTAACTCAATACTCGAAATTCTTATCCAACACACAACATATGACTCGCTTTCCTTAACAACTTTCTTCTCTTACCTCGAATGTCTTTGAAAATCTTAATTAGGACCATTAAAGGCTATTTCTTATTCATCAAAACATCATATACGTCGTTCCCTTCGTTAGTCTACTCACTGCACGCTAACGGGAAATTTCCCGAGGTGTAACATGTACGATGACTTTTAGATTTTGGGGATTTGTAACAGTTAGAACTTCTCCACGTATTTAAGTATTTTATGGCATGAAATATTTTGTTTATTTGATGTTTGAATGAGTAATAACTGATTATCTTGGTTAATATAAAATCGAATTTGAATGGATAGATGTCTTGAATGTTGGTTAGTCCGCTAAGATTTTGTTGGGTGCCAGTCATGACGGGTTGGGTCGTGACAGCAGTGCAATGCAGAATGCGATGCAAAGGCCCAAACACACTACACGTACATGCTAACTAATGTCATTGCTCAGTAGTCATGACCTGCAGGGCACCCATGGTGTCCATGCACCACTCGTTCCGGATCAACTCGTCGGACTCGAGCCATAAATCCTCCGCTCCGGAAAGAACCTCGGACGCGGATCCATATCATATAAAATACTCATATTCAACTCAATGGCCAAAAGACTAGATAACGCAATTTCCCGTACTAAGCCTTTCCTGCTACATCTATTTCCTCAGATTCCGTGCAATGTAATGCGATGATGTAATAAATCAAACAAATCA
Organism: Lycium ferocissimum; assembly: GCF_029784015.1. Classification (NCBI taxonomy): domain Eukaryota; kingdom Viridiplantae; phylum Streptophyta; class Magnoliopsida; order Solanales; family Solanaceae; genus Lycium; species Lycium ferocissimum. The sequence continues at coordinate 9,893,304 of NC_081352.1, forward strand.
TGAATCATGCCCTTGATGGGCGTTGTGCTAGTCCGACGGTCCTCTCAATACAGATTTCTTATTTACAAGAAAGACAACCATGTGAATATTTCAATACAACCGGAAATAAAGACGGAAATCAACCGCTCCTAGGGATGCATAAATTAAACACGAAGAACCCCTCGGTGATAATAGTACTACCATTAATAACTATTCACTGTTATCCTAGCTACTATTTTCACAAGATTTTAGTTACATTATAGAATATGTCCAACCCAACCCCATGTCCGAAGACCTAATCATGCAGTCTCCCGTCAACTCTAAAAGTATATATGATTCGCTAATCAAAGTCTGACTCAAGTAAACAATAACCTACCTCGTTGATGAATAGCTAATTGAATCTTCATGAATTTCTTGTCTTCCTAGCCTTCATCCAAATCCAAGAGAGGTAATAGTAGTAGTGAATGGTGGGGAGGAAATAGAAAGGTCTCCTTTTCTTAGTGTCAAGGTTTTTTTTTTTCAAATAGAACCCTAAGAGCAGCCTTTTGGGAGTCTTTTATTAAAAAGGAGGGTAAAATAAACTAAGTGGACAAAAACGCGGCCACTGCCCCGCGTGGACTGCTGCGGCGATCGATTTGCCGCTATAGTAGTACCGCTATGGCGGTCCCTTGACCGCTATAGCAGTCCGCTTCCTTCCCTGGCCCATAAATATCTAATTTTGTCCCGAATTGATTTTTCCCACTCTTAACCCATAAATCACACCATAGAGCTTATTATTTACGATCCTAGACCCAGATTGGGCCTGGGTTAGCTGAATATTAAATAACGACTGGACGGGTCGTTACAGTTTCAGCAGGTTCCTTGGGCGGACTTCTACCCAATCCATTAATTAGTGGGCCTCTTTGATTTTGGCCCTGATTTCTCAGATCTACTTCTCAAGATCTTGAATTTTGTGATAGAGCGAACCCTCGCCTTCCGTCCTGGCCTCGTGCTCTGATACGTTCTTTGCATCCATCTTCAGATTCTGAGAACGTCACTTTCTTAGTATGGGCATTGTTTCCATTGTTTTTCTTTGGGATAGTGTTCAGTACTTGAGATCAATTAAGCATTTAAGAGGAACATATGAAGTAAATAAGTCACTTAAAGCAATTTATACAAGCGCAGGTGTACGCGTTCCTAAACCTTTTTTAACCAAGGCATACTAATCGCTTGAAACATGAATGGGCCATTTGAGTCAAACCATTGCCCCATAATCATAAAATTTCATTAATAATAATATTCTTCCCCGAAGGGGTACAAAAAGGATAAAGTAAAAACAGTGCAAAAAGAATCAGCAGAAGCATCCTCCGATGGCTAATGATGAAGCTCGGTCAGTCCTGGCCTTCTTTGCCTTTCGGAGGGTAGTCTGGATATGAAGATGGGCTGATGTCAATATGGCCTTTATCAAAAAAACCTTCTGTGTAAAAGTCAATGGAGCAATGTCATCCAAATTCTTCTTCATCCTATCATCAAGCTCAACCAAACAGTCATTAGTAAACTCCTACTCACGCCTCAAACTAGCTATGGTGTCTTTGTCGTGCTTAATCTTCTCTAAATACTTGGCATCTCTGTCATCAGCTCTCCTCTGAACCAAAGGGGCTCGAATCTCGGCCTGTGAATCCTTATGTTGTGCACAACTGTAGAGAACGGGTTTGCGAAGGAGAGTACCCTATAAGTCAGCCCTTAACCAATCCTTATACTCCACCACATACCTAGGACGAAACCTATCGGGAGCCAAAGTATCGGGACACCAAGTCATGCGACCTTTCCACTCGCGCAAGTAATCCAAAGCTTTCGGTGGCCTATCCCGGTCATAATCAATGATGAAATCTTCCACTCCTCCGACTTGGGGTATGATTTGGATCTTCCCAGACTATCTTAAGACTCTAGCAGGCACATAAGGGAGAATTCCCCGAATCCCCATAAGCGGTAAAAATGGACACTTTACCCTTGACAATAACTTTTTCAGATACAAAGTCGTAGAACATCCATTGAAAACTTTTTTCTTTCAACCTAGAAAAGGTAAAGGCCCAACTCTGCTTGGTTTAGTCCCTAAAGTTTGGACAAAAGCTATGGAGACCACCCCTTTCGGCTGGCTTAATTAGGTGTTGGTTAAGGATCCACCATTATAGGAGTAGGTTACATCCTTAAAAGTATTTGTAGAGGTTTCGGCAAAGGCTTAAGGCTCGGTACAGATCAGCTAGGATAATTGAGATTAGGTCGAAGTATTTGGTTTCTTCTTGTTGGGTTATGCCATAGAAGGTGGCATGGGTAACTGAAACTCGGGTGTCTATGGCTAGTGACCAATCTTTGGGAAAGACCATGGTTCCCAAAAAGCTAATGGCAAAGACTAAGGGTCGAGTGGCTAACCATTCGTCATAGGTTTTGAACTCCCCGATGTCCCACAAATCCACTTGGTTTCTCGAACCTTTTTTACAACTCTCTAAAGGGTATGGTTGGACCGCGGACCCAATTGGCGTGGGATAAGGAAAGCATTTTGCAAATTTCGAAATAGGTGGGATTTTCTGGGATTAAGGCATTTTGGTCGGGTTTCTTTCTCCTTTTTAGTCCCAAACCTACACTAGTTAAAACATCCTCAAACTCCTCCTAGGTGGGGGCCATCTTTACATCACTCTCGAAGGTAAGACCATCTATCCCGATCCTAAAACCCAGTAATTACCTCTATCAACTCTTTACAACCCGTCATTGTCATAATAGATGCCAAATTTCCAAAATGACATGAAATGCCCTTCTTTTCCTCTTGATACATTTGGGCCCACCAAGTATGTAGTAAGTCCAGTGTAGTTGCTACACCTCGTAGCGTTGAGATTTATAGTATGATAGTGTCCTAGTCTTGGACATTGTAGTTATCTTCAAGGTTAAATAAGATTAGACATGCCTATCATATGGTTATGAGGGTTTAAGTTCATGTTTAGTAAGTTATGGAAGGATTGGAGAATAGTGAATCAAAGAGAATACGTTTCGTCGAAATTTCATTTTAAGATTGAATTATACGGGCCATATCTTAGGGAATGCAAACCATATTTTGTGATATAAACCGTATTTAAGGATTTAAAAATTTAACAGAGAAGGCAGATTTTGGGGTTAAGAAATACGGACCATTATACGGCCCGTATAAATTATACAGCAAGAAAATACGGACCATATATATATATATGATGTTACACCACGCAAATTTTCGCGGCGATTGTGTCAAAGGTAAACTAACGTAAGCCAGAGAGACCATGGAACCCTTATAAGGTTAAGAAAGACTTTTAACAAGTGTTAAGCAAGTATCTAAAGGTTCCGGGATAAAGCGAATCAAAGAAATTAAATTTGTCAAAACTTTGGGAAAACATGAAGAATTTTGGACAGGATTTTTGGTCCAACTTGAAGGAGGTATATCTCTTAGGATACGAGGAGGTATGGAATGAATAACCTATGTAAATTCAAGTTCAGAGAGTCTTCTTTGCAATGCAACTGACAGATTGCAAATCCGAGAAATACAGCCAAAGTTACGGCCCATATAAAATTATATGATTGAAGATGACCGCATTGATTATACGACCAGAGATACGGCCAGTATAATCCAATGTCGGTGGAATTATTTTGATTTTATATGTGACGACCCCTCTTCATTTTAAGTCATTCTAGACATAACTCCAAGTCCTAGAAACCTCTAGAGACCTCTCCAAACACATTCAAACACTTATCCAAGCCTAAACCAAAGATCAAATTGAAGATAAAGTGCTTAGGGTTTGAAAGCGAGGTTGAAGCTTGTCTCTTCTTTTTGTAAATGCTTTGGAGGGTATTTTAAGGTGAAGTTATCTTGGAATTGAAGTGTCTTTGAGTTTTTGAGGTAAGATTTCATCTTAGTTTCATGTTTATGAGGTATGTGGTAAATATGTTAAGATTTAACGACAAGAAATTGAAGGAAAAAGTTTAAATATGAATTTGATGATATTTTGAGTTGTAAATTAACTTGAGCTCTGATTGTTAGCATGTTTTGAGTATAATTTTGTTATGAGGAAAAATAGTAATGCTGAGGAAATGTTGTATACTAGTGTATATGAGGTTTCTAAATGGTATATCTTTAGATATGGAGGATTTGAGGTTAAAGGAGGTAATATGGAGTTGTTGTGTAAATTGTTGGTTGTGGACTTTACGGTAATGAATAAGAAATAGGGGAAAGGCTGTCCCTTTCATTTTGGAATTGAGTTATCATTGATATACATGATATATAAGTGTCATCTAAGTTGTATATGTATTCTTGGTTATAGGAGTGGCGCTCTAGTGGTGATAAGCTTGTTGTCGGGTTACTTGGATGACTTAAGGTATGTTAAGGCTGTCCCTTTCTTTCTTATGGCATGATCTTATTGATACAAAACCCACACAGATGATATCCATAATGTCCTTATTCCTAGAAATACTAGAAGTTTATGGTTCTTGATGTTCTTATCATATTATTGATTATTGTCTCATGAATATTGATCTTGTCTTATGGTTATTGATCTTAGCTATTGATATTGATCTCATCTTATGATTATTGTTCCTTCAAGGTGAGATATGCTCATAATAGCTCCATCATGACAATCAGAGGTTTACCGACCATACGTCACTCTGATAGAGTCATAACGTTTCCTTGGGCTCTAATGCATGCTTATATATATGTAGCTATTTTCTCACACCGAGCCGTGCTATAGTCGGCCAGGTACGACACCTATTATGCACACCACTGCAGTTGGGTGCGGATAACACCGAGCCTATTATGGCTGGGTATAGATGACGCCGAGGCTATATGGCCGAGTATGGTATTATATATATGTATGTATGAAAATGTTTTTTTTTTAAACGGCAAGCATGCATGACATTCGCCTTAAGAGGAATTCAGAGGTAAAAGTTGATCTCTCTTATCTTATGTTATCTTCATATTTTTATTATGTTGTTATTCATGCCTCACATACCCGGTACATTATTGGTACTGACGTCCTTTTTGTTTATGGATGTTGCATGCCTGCAAGTAGACAGGGAGATGGTTCAGACTCATAGGCTGTCTTCTTAGTGGTTGTACAGGAGTACTCCACTTGTTTCGGTGTTGCAGTCCAGTTTGTATGATCCTTTTGTGTGTAGATTGGTATGGCAGGGTCCTGTCCCGTCCTTATTATGTTATACACTCCACTAGAGGCTTGTAGATAGATATACATAGTCAGATGTTCCATGATCTTCTCGGTCTATTATTTATTGTATCATCGTTTTGATAGCCTTGTCGGCATGTATACTTGGGATCAGCTTGATGACGTATGTATATTATCTTTTGGGATTGTGCCCCATACTGTTTATGATATTTATGAATTAGCATGATATCCCCCTCAGGTATAGATATGGGATGCATGTACGTGTTGTGGTGCTCGATAGGCTAGCTCCGGGTGCCCGTCATGGCCCTCCGATTGGGTCGTGACAAAAGTGGTATCAAAGCAGTTCGTCCTAGGGTTTGTCTATAGCCGTGTCCAGTAGAGTCTTGTTTATGGGTGTGTAGTGCGCCAAACTTATAAACAGGAGGCTTCAGGGCATGTAGGATGGCTACCCTTCTTTTGTATCCTAGATCGTGCAATACTGTTGAGTCACAGGGTGTAAAATCTTCAACCCTGACCTCTGTTGTTTTACAGTTTGACGAAGGACTACGGGTGATTCGAGAATTATAATGTTGACAGGGGGAGGATTAATTTATTCCTTAGAGGAGGACCCAAATGAGGATGTACCCTCCATTGAGACGGACCCATCATAGATCATATCTTCTCCTGTTACATGAATCCAATTTTCATTTCATCCGGGAAAAGCCATCTTTTTCTCAATAATGTCTTTGTCATGTGATCCAATAGTGTTCCGTTAGATAGGAACAGATTTGATAAATACTGATAACTCTCGGATAGAGTATTATGTCAAGCTCAAAAATCTGATTTTCAATATCAAAATAGATGGAATAACTGTCTCCATTCCTATCACTAACTAAAAAAGTATCATTAGAGATGAAATTTCGAATGTCTTTAACGCCGAATAAATAATCAACATTACTGCAACTATGAATGTTTTTCACTTTTCGATTTGGATCTTCTTTGGTATTTTCAATAGGACCAAGACTGCCCATTGATTTA
>NC_081352.1:9904473-9908272 GCF_029784015.1 Lycium ferocissimum
AAATAGAACCATCTACGATTTAATTCGTTCTCGTGAGCCACGAGATGATCATCTTAGGGTGATCCTTTTGTCGACGGATGCTTTTATTACACTCGTAGTCTCTGAAGGATGAGAACCAACTATGTAGCATCTACATCAAGAATTCAAGTATTTTATACGTCATTAGTCCGATCCTTTGTAGGAACTACCCGTGATAACGAACTTGCAAAATGGATCTGTTTATCATAAAGAGATTCATCGTTCCTGACCCTACTTCACCTTAATTGTTATTTGAACAAGTAAAAGTTATGTCTTGGTCTGAGTGGGGATAGCATTTCTCTTCTACATGTCCATGGAGTTTTGAAAAATCCAAACATCTTAGAGATAGATAGAGAGGTAGGAATTTCTCGAACGAACCACACTCCTTCATATACGTCAGGAGTCCATTGATGAGAAGGGGTTGGGGAAAGCTTGAACCCAATTCCTACGGTAATGAATATGAGCGCAATTGAAATTACTGGGGAGTTATACATTTGTGTATTGATAAGACCGTTTACTATTTCTTGAAGCTCAATCTCTCCCCCGAATGAACCATATAGCCAAGAGAAACCATGAACCAGAATAGAAGAGCTTGCCCACCTATGAGTAAATATTTCATAGTAGCCTCATTAGACCGTATATCTTTCTTGGTATATCTAGATAATAGGTAGGACCATAAACTGAAACATTCTGGGGCTACAAAGATAGTTATTAAATCGTTAGCACCGCATAAAAACATTCCCCCTAGAGTAGTTGTTAATACGAATAAGAGAAACTCTGTTATAGCCATTTCTGTACATTCAATGTACTCTACGGATAGAGGAATACATAGAGTTGAACATAGTAAAATAAGAAATTGAAAGATTTCGTTGAAATTGTTCGTTTGGAAATTTCCCGAAAAGTTAATCATAGGTTCTTCTCTCCATCGGAACAATAGGGCCCTTATGTTCATTACTAAACTTGTTGAAGAGATGAAACATAACCAAGGTATATTTTTTTGATCAGAGGTTGAAGCGATCATCAGAAGAAGAATTAGACCAAAAATTAGGGTACATTGCGGGAAAATCAAACTTCCATCGAAAAGAAGCAAACGAAAGGCTTTCATAAAAATTCTCGTAGAATTGAGAATGAAGTTTTCATTCCGTACATGCCGCATCATGAATTAATCGCTTCCAATTTCCAAAAAAATCCCAATTGTGTCGAACTTTCCATTTTTGGAATAGTTACGAATCTCCATGAATAGGATCAAACCTTATTCCATGGTATTTACATGAGGTTCCGTCTCAATGGAATCTGATACATAAATAGAGATGTCTCCTACGTTACCCATAATATGTGGAAGCATCGACGTAATTTCATAGAGTCATTCGGTCTAAATGCTACATGAAGAACATATGCCAGATGACGGAACGGGAAAACCCAGGATGTAAAAGATCATAACATGAGTGATTCGGCAGATTTGGATCCATATATATATCCACCCATGTGGTACTTCATTCTACGATATATCTAAGATCCATACGTATAGATATCATCATCTACATCAGGAAAGCGTATGCTTTGGAAGAAGCATGCAGGTTTGGGAAGGGGTTTTGATTGATCAAAAGAAGAATCTACTTCAACCGATATGCCCTTAGGCACGGCCATATATAACATAGAAATCACACTTGGAAAGGGTGGACAATTAGCTAGAGCAATGGTCTTTGAGCGAAACCGATCGCAAAAGAAGCGGGAAATCGGCCATATTAAAATTACCTTCTCAGGGAGGTCCGTTTGATATCCAAAACTGCTCAGCAACGGTCGGACAAGTGGGGAATGTTGGGGTGAACTAGAAAAGTTTGGGTAGAGCCGGATCTAAGCGTTGGCTAGGCAAGCATCCTGTAGTAAGAGGAGTAGTTATGAACCCTGTAGACCATCCCCATAGGGGTGGTGAAGGGAGAGCCCCAATTGACGTAGAAAGAATTACAATCCCCATTCCACCTAAAATTCGCGGAATTCGTTGATAATTAGAATAGATTCGTAGACCAGGTCGACTGATTCGTTTTAAATTTAAAATATTTCTATAGGGTCTTTTCTTATTCCTTCTATGTCGCAGGGTTAAAACCAAAAAATCGTTGTTGTTTTCTCGATGTTTTCTCACGTTTTCAATAAAACCCTCTCGTAAAAGTATTTGAACAATAATTTCGGTAATATTAGTAGATGCTATTCGAACCACCCTTTTTCGATCCATATCAAAGACATTTCGTATAGAAGTTATTATCTCAAAGAATAGCGTCCCTACCCATGATGAACTAAAATTATTGGGGTCTCCAAATTTGATATAATCAACGTGTTTTTTACTTATTTATTTTTGAATATGATATGAATTATTAAAGATATATGCATGAGACACAATCTACTAATTAATCTATTTCTTTCAAATACCCCACTAGAAACAGATCACAATTTCATTTTATAATACCTCAGGGGAGCTAATGAAACTATTTTAGTAAATTTAACTCTCTCAATTCCGGGCGATTGCACTAAAAATTCTGTTCCTTTTGGATTTCCTTCTTGATTAATAACAATGCAGCATTGTCATCATATCGTATTATCATCCCGTTGTCACGTTTGAGTTCTTTATAGGTACGCACAATTACTGACTCTAACTATTTACGATATTTCTAGGGGCATATTTGATAATCGCTTCTTTGATCACAAAGAACAATAACGTCACCAATATGAGCATATCGACGATTGCTAGCTCCTATGATTCGAATACACATCAATTCTCGAGCCCGTTGTTATCCACTACATTTAAATGAGTCGAGGTTGAATCATTTTTTTAATTCGGTCTTTGAATGCAAAGGCGAAGAAAAAAAGAAATATTTTTGTCCAAAAAAGAAACATGCGGTTTTGTTTCATATCTAAGAGCTCTTTCTAGATTTTTTTCTATTACATTAGGAAATAATGAATTGAGTTCGTATAGGCATTTTGGATGCTACTAGTGAAATAGCCCATAAGGCCTATATTTTACAATTACTCCACCCATTTCATAAAGTATTTGACCGGTTAACAACGGCTACCCAATATTCGAGGATCCTTTTCCGAACCCATACGTGTTTTGCGGGTCTTAGTGTGTATCGGTTTGTACGGAAATATACGTACCCATATTTTCCCACCACGACATGCATTTCGTGTCATTGCTCGTCGGCTTTGCTTTCTATATGTTTAGATGTAATCCCACGAGTTCAAGCTCGAAGAGTATATTTACCGAAAGAAATATGATTACCTCGATAAGATATTCCCTTCATTCTTCCTCTATGTTGTTTACGGAATACGGATTTCTTTTGGGGTTATAGTTGATGGTTGTTTCGAATTCCATCTCTACTTAAATAGGACACGAGAGTTTCTTCTCATCTGACTCCTCGCGAATAAAAGGATTCCAAAAATTCGAATTTGAATTAAGCTAGAATAGTCAATCTTAAGTTAAGATATATATATGTATTTGCGAGTAATACCTTGAACGTGGGATTCTTTGAGATTTCATTCAATCTATTAGTAATGTGTATATCTTGTTTGAATAGATAACTAAACTTTTTCATTTTTTAAATAGAAATATCAAAAAAATTGTATTATTATACCAAATCCTTATTTTGTTCTATATTGTATTGTCCTCAATTTAAAAAAAAGGTTTTCGGAGAATATTTTTCTCTTTTTTCCCCATTTCATTTGTAGGGGTTTAAATCGGCTTTCGGATCTCGTACTGAATTAATCGGGGGGATCCCGCCCTCCGGGCCAA
>NC_081352.1:9908372-9973200 GCF_029784015.1 Lycium ferocissimum
GTGATAATAACCATAAACCATCAAGTTTTAGAAGGTTTATTAATATTCTAGGATTTCTATTTCAATTTCACTATTAAAGACCCTATGGGGGACAACAATCAGCGATGGAGAATGGAATGATAGAATGGAATAGATGGAACTTACCTCTCAAGAATTTCTTGCCCTAGCTTGGAATTTTACCACTGGTGTTTGCTCGAAGTGTAAGTTGGTATTTTGTGAATAGAGAATATGAGACCTGGGCATAAAAATTTTAGGCCATTGTTTTTCGCCGATCACTACGGGGTCATCACACCGCTGTAGCATCTCCGCTAGAGGGTCAGTGACCGCTATAGCGGACCAAAGGGAATCCATTTGGCCGTTATGGCGGTCTGTCCATCGCTATAGTGGTGCCGCCATAGCGGTCCACCACCCGCCACAACGGCCACCGAGGACATGGATAGCCGCTCGCAGTGGTCAAGCCGCCGCTATAACGGTACTGTTACACCGCTGCAGCGGTCCATTTTAGGCAGTGAGCTCGACCTTTTGTCCATTTTTTTCCCCTATCACCCAACATTTCATCCGAGACCTCAAAAACTCAAAACAAACATGTACATATACATAAAGACGCCCTACGAATTCACCCGTGGCCTCAAAATTCCCAACAGAGTTCTAATTTTCTACGTCACTCGCCGACAAACTCAAGGAAATCAAGTAACAACCACAAACAAGTCAAGTTTGCTATTTCCTCAAGCTTACATTTTATCGAGTTTATACTGGTTCGTTCTACCCTTGGAAAGGTTACATTTGGTGGGGTGATCCTACATTTCCCATAACGACCGGAAGGGTCGTTACAGAGAAGTTGAGGAAGACAGGAGATTTAGATATCCGCATTTGTTCCCACCCCCAGAGGAGGTTCAGACAGAGACATCATTGTGATCAGGTGCGTAATGTTTCATGTCCTTATGATTACTGGTCGTGTGAGGCCATTACTGTTATTGCTTGTTGTGGCCTTGTGTGGAGTTGTATATTTTGGGCTGCTGTGTCACAGGCTGATGGTGATACAGTTACTTTAGATTTAAAGTCCTATAGCTCAAGAACGAATTGCCCTTCATCAATTCCTCCAAATAATCCCAATCTCGATCTGAGTGAAGATTAAGCTTTCCGAAAGCTATACCTCATCTAAAATCACCAAATGACGTTAGATGAGTCCAACGATACCCATATTGCTATACTGTATTTCGGAACCTAAAAACGAACCCAAAAAGATAACCCGAGTCCACAAGGGCAAAATTGGAATTTTATTATAAAATTGATTTACCCATCGCCCATAGGTTCTAGGTCTAGAAAATCAACCAAATTAATCCATAAGTTGACCCTCAAATCAATGATTTATCATTTCCCAACTTTAGAGCTCAAAAACTTCAATTTCTACAACCCAAACACGGATGAAAATGATAACCAGTAGAAATAATCATGGGGAAACACCAAAATAAAGGTTAGATACTTACCCCCTTTCGAAGATGAGAATTTAGCCACCAAAATCACCTCAAACCGAGCTCTAGAACTCAAAATATGTCCAATACATTCTAAATCCTAATTTGGTTTTCAAAACACTATTCAGACATTTTTCCTTTAAAACTAGAAAATTCCAAATATGTTTCCAATGTTTGATTCAACACTCAAATCTCATTCAGAACCTTCCGGACACAAATCGTAATGCACTTCAATCATAAAACATGCTACGAACCTGCTCGCACACTCTGAATTCTCAAAAGATTTCATATTGACCTGGTGTTGACCATGGTTAACTCCAAATCTTCAAAACACTAGATTTTCAATCAACTATCCAAATCACACCTGAATGGCTCAAGACCCGAACCAACAATCCAACTAAGTTAAAAATCACATTCCAGACCTAATGGAATCAATGAAACTTCAAAAATGACGCATTTACACCCAATGTTGACTTTGGTCAAACTTTCTCATTTCCTTAACTTAAGAACTTCCAATTTAGCAAAAACTAATCTGAAACTCACATGATTTCCTCAGGAACCGTGTCACCCATCCCTACAAGTCATAAACACCACGATGAAACTATGGAAATGGTATTTAGGAAAAAACAAGCCTAAAAGCTCAAAACGGCCAATTGGGTCGTTACATCGACTAAATTACCTCTAATTAAATAGGTATTGAGATTTGGTCACTGAACACTTAATAAGGGAAAATCTAGAAAAAAAAAAGGTTAATTTTGTCTTTATTTAGTAAGTAGACACTCTTTTTGAACCAAAAAATAAAGGCTAAGTAGACACTCCTATTGAACCGGAGGGAGTATTGAATTTTATGATTTTATTTTCGCTCAGACAATATTGCAGCTTGTAGAAAAAAAACAAGTAAAAAATCTTTATAAAAAAGGAAAGCAATAAAATTGTCTACTTTTTATAGTAGAAATCTTGTAGAATTTTGAATTAAACTACTCACATCTTCATATTAGTAAATGAAATTTTGTACAATAACGTCCAACGATATTTAGTGCCAACGCATGGGTAACATCTTATTAACTTGTATATTTTTTTTGATAATTAAGTATTTTATTACCAAGGTGAAGAGTTACAGCTCAATAAAAAACAAAATCACTGGACATAATCCCAGCATTTGCCACACCATCCTATCTATGAAACTAAACAGCAAGTCTAGCTAGAATAAAAATTAAGAGAGGTTAAAGCACTAGCCAGTTTAGGTTTCATACTAGCTTGAAAATAAACTTCCTGCACTACTAATTTCACCATCACTTCTGCATTTCTCCTCTTCTTTTGGAAAATGTTAAAGGCTATGCGTCCACCAAATAGGATATGAGGGACCTGGTTATCTACCAGTTCCCTGAGACAGTGCAGTAAGAGAATAACACAAGATTTTTACGTGAAAATTCCTTGCTCAAGGGATTAAAAACCATGACCTACCCCAGTAGGATTTCAACTCCACTACATGAGCAACTTCAGATTATAATCAATTGTAACCTAGGAATTAACTCCCATAACCTCTCACCCTTACAATGACTCTTTTGTAACCTAGGAACTAACTCCCGTAGTCCCTCAACACTTGCAATACTCCGATTGCAACAAAACTCTACTTGATTAACTCTAGCCAAGGACCAATAATACACATAGACTAACTCTAGCCTAGTGTACCACTTAAGAGTTTGTGGAAGCAACCTTGAGAATTTAGACCACCTACAATTAGCTTCTATTTAGAGAAGAGTAGGTTTACAATTTAGCACAAAAGAATAAAGACTCAACAATCTAAGGACCTAAAGCATCTTCGGTTCTGGATCTGATCCTTCAACTTGTTGAGGCTTTGTTCTTGGGCAACACCTTGATAGGTGGAGACTTGCACTTAGGATAGAGCAATTTTATTTATGCAAGAATAAGTCTTCTCTTGGAAGATTATGTCTTTATATGTAAAGGGAGAGAGGGAGAGTGAAGATGACAGTCCATAAAGCAACTCTGCTGCTGTATTATAGCTACTCTCCTGCAGCGTCAGTAGCTTTACAGCTGTAGAGTTTACTTTTCAATGCTCCAGGGACCTAGTCCCTCATCTGGAGGAACCTGGTCCCTCATCTGTTCTTGAATGGCTTGCAACAACTCATATGCTGTGTTGCTATGCTACTGCAATGTCAGTAGCTTTAGAGTTGTCATATTGGCCAGTTAAACTAGGGACCGATCTCATCCGTCCCTTCCGAAGACGCATTCGATCCTTCATATATGAACATATCCTGGTGGGAACCTGATCTCATTTGGTCCCTCTGAAAACATATTTGGTGCTTCATATATGAACATATCCCGTAGCTTATGTAGTGTGACTGATTGCATCTAACTCTTTCAGAAGCATGTCAACATAGCAGTATATAAGGTATCAAGAGGATGACTAAATTCAACAAGTGAGCCTGATCATATATAGTTCCTCAATTTTTGTCAAATCATCAAAACATAAGATATCATAACTTGTTAATTTCCTCTTTTTTGATGATGACAAAGAGACATACTTTGTATTCCCCCTGAGGACCAGATTTCTCACTTGTTCTCCCTGAAGCTCAGACCGTAAGATGTATAATTGTTTTCGAGTTCCTTGAGTTGTGTTTGTCAAATCATCAAAACATAATATAGCATAACGTATCAATTTCCCCTTTTTGATGATGACAAACATATAATTGATATTCCTCTGAGAACCAGATTTCCACCTGTTCCCCTGCGGATCAGGCCTATCTTTCAATCACAACAACAGCAGTATGGAGGACCTGGTTACCCTCATTTTCCCAGCTTACAGACCTCTTCCCCCTGTCTTCCACACATGTCTCTACCACTTATATCAATTAATCCCCTAAGTGAGATGTACAAAGAGAAAAAATTAAAGACCGAGTCTCTCTCTAGTTCTTCATAGTTTGACAATCATCAAAACATACAATATACTTTGTTTTTCTCTTTTTGATGATCACAAAATTGTAGACAATGTTTCCCTTGAGAACCAGATCTATCAACATAGCAGCAGCCAACTATCAATCGCAGATCTATCTCATAGCAACATGTGAGTAGCAACAACAACCAACTATCAATCCCCCACCCAGAATACTTCCCTCTTTTGGTATCATCGAAAAGAGTAAATATGGTAGCACAAGCAAAAAGAAGTTCAGCGAAATTAACTGATGGCCACTGGGGCAACACAACATAAGCAATACTCAATAACAAACAAGTTAAATAACATTGCATAGATCATAGAAAATGCCCAATGTGATTTTAGCAGAACAACATTTAGCAGGCCAACAATACAGAATGTGATGATTAAACTACCATAAGCGCCATAGTCAAAAGGAGTCAAAACATTCATGAAAAGTTTAGAAGCAGCAGGTTATATGAGATAGGAGATATGAGGGAAGGAAATGAACTGCTATGAGGAAGGATCAGGTCAATGGATCAGCTTGAGAAGCTTGTCGATTCTCTCATTTGCAGTTCACTGGATCATGGACCAAGTGCCTGTTTAGTTCCTCCATTTGTGCCTTCAGTTTTGCATTCTCTGCTTTCAATGACTTAAAGGCACCAGGTTCCACACCTCACATTGCACACTTTTAATGTTAATATGTAGACTCTTAGCTTTCTTTTCCTTTGACACTACATTCTCAGCATCAGGTTATTGTGAAGCAACCACCGTTTTCTTTCCTGGCCTAAGTTTTTCATTTTTTATAATAAAAAAAAAATTGTAACATCAGTGCCAGGTCCCTATGCAAACCCCTGTTGTCTTTATCTTAAGTGGAGTGTCTTCCACTTCCTTTTCATTACTATCCACTTACACTACATTAAATGATCCCACTTTCTCTTCATCTAACCAGTTCCTTCACCAGCTTTCCCCTTTTTTAGTTCATTAACATATTCCCTCTGAGGGGAGGTCCTTCGGCTTAGGCTTTGGTTCATATGGATTTGGGGATTTTGGAGAAGAAGTAGTGGGTTTTGATAGAGTTTAGAGGTTATAGACGGGAAGGCATTTTATTGACATGGCCCTCTAGGCAGTTTAAAAATGCACAAGTACTGATGAGACTACTAACCTGAGTCACAGGAACCAGATTCCTGAACTAGTTTTGAAAATGAGGCCAAGTCTCTGAGGAATGCAATGTCACTTATCCTTGTATTGTCTTGAGATTGCCATCTATGTATACCTGTAACAGTATAGAACTGAGTTAGATGTCACCAAAACACTTTCAATATATACCTATCCTCTCGCCATAGCCAATCATTTAGGGAACTTGCGAAAGGTCAACTAGTTGACAAGCCCAACTCCAAGTGATCTCTTTCAAGGTGCTCCCTGCTTAGTGCCTTGGTAAAGATGTCTAATACCTGGTCCTCTAGCTTGCAAAATCAGCTTTAGCAATAGAGTGATAGAAGGACCAGGTTCCTTCATGTTCGGTCAACCATTGTCATCTTTAGAAGCTTGGCGTCCACTTTTTTGTTGCAGCAGGGAAGTGTTTTACTTCTTTGTCCAACCTCAGGAGTGCTTGATACAGCATCAGTTACTTGATGTTTAGCTTCTAATGGAGTACTGGAAGGATCAGGTTCCTCTATGCCTTCTGGATATTCCCGCCGTCTCTCTTCCGACAGGCAGGACCTGGTTCCTCTGTGCCATCTACAAATTCTGCTGCATTTTCATAATCACCCACAAACTACACATTTTTAGTTCATGGGAGGGTATCTTACTAATTTTGACATGTCCAAGAATGTGACCTTTCTTGCCATTTCCAAAAGACACACTCCTTTCTTGGTAGGCCTTGAGTGAGAGGAAATCATCCATTCTTTCAGTTATGTGCTTTGAGCAGTCACTATCCAAGTATACACTTTTTGACTACCTCCTCTCACTCCAGCCTTCTACTTTTTCTGGGGACCAGGTCACTCAACTCTGGGTTTCTTCTTAATCTTTGGACCTGCCACAGAAATAGCCTCACCGCTCTTTATAGGAACATAAGGGTCATCACAAATTATGTCCCACATCTCTAGATCCTCAGCCACGATAGAGTTTTGCCTTTTTCCCTTCCACCATTCATAATATTTTCTATTGAATCTTGGTGGTCTTGTGATAAATTCTCTTTTCTCTAGGTTTGGTGAACTAGCCATGATGAAGATCCTTTCTAGGTGTTAACCATTTAGAAAGAACCTGCTCTATTACCAATTGTTAAAGGCTATGCATCCACCAAACAGTATGTTACACCTCGAAAAATTTTCCGTTGGTGTACAGTGAATAGACAAGCGAGGGGTATGATGTATACGAGGTTTGGACAAGTAATAAATAGTAATTGATGATCCTAATTAAGATTTCCAAAGACATTCGAGTGAAGGAAAGAAAGTTGTTAAGGGAAGTGAGTCGCAAGTCGAGTGTAACGGATAAGAATTTCGAGTATTGAGCAAATAGTGTGTGAATGATGCCCTAAGGAAGAGTTATAACGTTCCTTAGATTGGTATTGAAGTGATAAACAAGTGTTAAGAAGGTTCCATGAGGACCGGAGATCAAACGAGTCGACGAAACAATTCTCGGAAAAACTGGGCAACCTACGGCCAGGCATATTGGCCGTATAAAATCTACAGACCGTATGTCCAGCCGTAGATCCAGCCCAGAATGACATATTATACTGGACCAAATATACGGTCCAACATACGGTCAGTAGAAATTATACGGACCGTATGTTGGTCCGTATATTCCAATCGGGACTGAGGTGAAATTAATATAAGGGACCTCACTTCATTTTATTTTCATTTCATTCTTCACCTCCACCATTCAAGAAACCTCTAGAGTGTTCCAAACATTTCATCCATAAGAAAACAATAGAAATCAAAGATCATCAACAAGAAATCAAGTGAACCAAGTGAAGGAAACCCATTAAAAGTCATACAAATCAAGAAAACCCAAGAGAGATGAAATAGGGTTTTTGTGCAAAGAGTGTATCATCAACCAAGGCTTACTCCTCCATCATCTAAGGTAAGTTTCATGACATTTCCATGTTATTTGAAGTATTAGTAAGTTGAAACTCATGGATTGTAGAAGAGTATGGGAAATGGGTCATAAATGTGTGAATAGTGCCATTAGTGAGTAGTAGTTGAATTGAATCATGAAAATGGTTGTGTTGATGTTACAAATGCGTTATAAATGACGTTGAGAACATGAAATGAGTATTGTATTTGAAAAGAATGCGATGATGGACTTTTGTCATAATTATGGAGAATTGTAGTGAAATCATGAATTGTGGGCAATGTAATTAGATGATGCCTATTGTTTACGATCTTGTAATTGTTGTTATGAATGTTGGGAGTTGATATGGAATATGGAGGAAAGTAGTATAAACAAAGGAAATGCTGCCCAATTTTCTTTAGCCTTAAGAAGTGCGTTCTTGTAATTACATAACTAATGACAATACGAACTCTCTTGAAGGTAAAAACGCAAGCATTAAAGGAGAACGAGCAAGCGATAGAATAGTTAAGCGATAAAGGTATGTGAGGCTAATCCCTTCCTTCTAAGGCATGAGTCCTATGGCATGAATTTTCTCTTTGATTACGAATGTTCTATCTTCAAGAAGGCTATGAGTCATTGTTCACACATAGCCATACGAGATAAGAGATATGCTACGATTATGATAATGATAATGATAAGCTTGAGCCTAGAGATGCTATAGCCTATAATATGATGTCCAATTAAGCTAATGAAGCTATACGTAGCCCGTTGATGTTGATCAATGTATACACTCACCTTATGCTTGTTCCTTCAAGGTGAGGCAGAATGCTTACGAATGCTCCATAATGAAGTCGGGGGTCCACGACCTTACGTCACCCCGACACGACTATACTTGCTTTCAAGTTCTGATATACGAATTGATGATATATATGTATAATGATATTGAATTGTGATAGATGCCATGACGTGTTCATAAAACGAATGATAGTGATGAATCTATGATGATGTATGATGCATGATGACAAATGCATGATGTGTATAATAATGTGATTCCACCGCGCCTAATTGGCCGGGCATATCACCGCTAAGGCGGGCTGCATACGATTCCACCATGCCTAGATGGCCGGGCATGCCACCGCTAAGGCGGGTTTATGATTTCACCGAGCCTGAGGGCCGGCATGACACCACTAATGTGGCGGATATGATGGTTACCCGGATGCGGGTTAACGACATGATGATATATGATTGATGACGATGCATGTATGGCATGATGATGTATATGTGATATGATAAGGCATACGCTATGATAATGTACATGATGTGCTTATGTATGATGAATGTATATGAAATGTATCTATAATTACAAGAGTACACAGGTTGTATCCTCATCTCATGACTTATGATATTCTTATTATGCTTATTTCATTCCTGCCTTACATACTCAGTACAATGCTCGTACTGACGTCCGTTTTCTTTGGACCTTTGTATTCATGCCCACAGTAGGCAAGGAGTAGTGCCGATCCATAGGAGCTAGTAGCCGACTTGTGAGCACTCCATTGTCCGGAGGTGCCATCGATTATTCTTTTGGTACACATCCGTATATATTCATGATTGGGCACGACGGGTCCTGTCCCGTCCATATATCTAGTATTCCAGTAGAGGCTCGTAGATACGCATGTGTGGGTAGTATGGCCCCATGGTCTTCATGTATATGCATGTATATATATATATATATTATTTTGATAGCCGAAGGGCTTACGTTTATATAAGTAAATGTGTTGCAAATAATGATAGTTTTATATGATTATGAGCATATAGTATGAATGAAAGAGTATAAGTAAACAGAGATGAGTGTTCGGTGGTTAGCCCCGATACTCCGTTCACGGTCGTGACAAGATATGAGGGACACGGTTATCTACCAGTTCCCGAGACAAGCAGCAAGAAGAGAATAACACAAGATTTTTACATGAAAAACTCCTTGCTCAAGGGATTAAAAATCACGACCTACCCCAGTAGGATTTCAACTCCACTGCATGAGCAACTTCAGATTACAATCGATTGTAAGCTAGGAATTAACTCCCATAACCCCTCACCTTTACAATGACTCTTTTGTAACCTAGGAACTAACCCAGTAGTCCCTCAACACTTGCAATACTCCGATTGCAACCAAACTCCACTTGACTAATTCTAGCCTGGGACCACTAATACATCTAGACTAACTCTACCCTAGTGTACCACTCAAGAGTTTATGGAAGCAACCTTGAGAATTTAGAACACCTATAACTAGCTTCCATTTAGAGCGGTGTAGGTTTAAAATTTAGCATAAAATAATAAATACTTAACAACCTAAGGACCTAAAGCATCTTCAGTCCTGGATCTGGTCCTTCGACTTGTTGAGGCTTTGTTCTTGGGGAACACCTTTAGAGGTGGAGACTTGCACTTAGGATGGAGCACTTTGATTTTTGCAAGAATGAGTCTTGTCTTGGAAGATAATGTCTTTATATGTAGAGGGAGAGAGGGAGAGTGAAGATGACAGGCCATAAAGCAAACCGTTGTTGTATTACTGTTGTACTGTTGTTTTGTTGCTCTGCTACAGTGTCAGCAGCTTTACAGCTGTAGAGTTGAGTTTTCAATGCTCCAGGGGCCTGGTCCCACATCTGGAGGAATATAGTCCCTCATCTGTTCTTAAACGACCTGCAACAACTCTGATGTTGTGCTGCTACAATGTCAGTAGCTTTACAGTTTTATAGTTGACCAAGTAATATCTAGGGACCTGATCTCATCTGGTCCCTCTAAAGACATATCTGATCCTTCATATATGAACATATCCTGTTGGGAACCTGATCTCATCTGGTCCTTCTGAAAACATATCTGGTCCTTCATATATGAACATATCCCACAGCTTGTGTAGTGTGACTAATTGCATCTGATTCTTCTAGGAGCATGTCAACATAGCACTATATGAGGTATCAAGAGGTTGATCAAATTCAACAAGTGAGCCTGATCATATCTGGTTCCTTAAGGTTTGTCAAATCATCAAAACATACGGTATCATAACTCATTAGAAAATCACTTGATTCTTTTCATGCCAAAGTTGATACACACAACCTACCAAATTCATTCTGTATATAACAGACCTTGCTGTTTTTTTTTTTCTATGGTGAGTCACCATCCAAGAGCATTCCTCAGGCCATTCCCAACACTATCTTACTACCCCTTGCCATTGTAACAGCTTACCCCACACCTCTGCAACAACTGGACATGTAAAAAATAGGTGACTCTGTGATTCATCAGCCCCTTTACATAGTTGACATAATGGTTCCACATCCATACCCCATTTGATCGACCTGACTTTAGTACATATCTTCTCGTTCACCACCAAGTACACCATAGACAACCATTTTGGTGGGCAAGGATTACTACAAATAAGTCTCATCCCATTCACCTTAGGCAGGGGTCCCAGGAGCATTAAGTACATTTGCCTAGTAGAGAATGACTTCACCTTCAGTTCCTCCGTAACATTCAAACCAGTAGCTTCCATGTACGATCAAGCTTTAAAAACTTTCCTGATTATCCAGGAGGCCTTGGTGACAATTGCTTCATCTATAACATCTCCCTTTATGTAGTACAAATGCACCCACCTCACCCATAGTTTATCCTTTTGGTTGCATAGATTCCAAAGTAGCTTGCATAGTGCAGCTTTGTTTCAAAGACCAATGTTAAGGAAGTTCAATCCACCAGCACTATTAGGAAAGCAAATATCCCAAGCAATCAGTGCCTTCGTGGACACTTCTGTTGACACCTAATTTTCACCTCATAAGACGCGCATTTTAATTTTCAAAATTCCCGAGTCAAAGACGGAGCAAGGATGCTCCTCAAAAATTAAAATTTCAAAAATCCCGAGAAAATTGCAAAAATTGACATTTAATTATTATTCTGTAAAAATTGACAATTGCAAGAAAATTACGAGTTATTTACTTTCATAAATATAATTCAAGAGGAAATACATATCCCGCTCCGCTTAACTCGAAAAATTATTAATTAAGACAGCGTATAAATTACGGCTCATTTTGACCGCATTTTTTCACATTTTTAAATATTCCCCGGAACTATATCAATATTGGGCTTGTTTTGAAGCTAAAATTTTAAATTTACGGGTTCTAAATTTTAATTAGCCCAAATAACTATTTTATTTAGTTATATGTGTATTTATAATATTTAGTCTTTATTTATTTTGAATTGGGGGAAGGGGGTAATTTAAATGCTTTAAAAACTTTGAGGGGGGAGGGGGGTGTTTATTAAAAAGGGGAGGGGAAGTTTAATAAAATAAACTTTACCCCCCCCCCCCCACACACACACCCACCTTTTCATTTGCTTTACCTCGTCTCTCTCTACGTCAATGGCGATTTTGTTAGGACTAGGGTTTTGCCGCCCCTGGTGGTGTTTCACGGTGATTTATGG
This sequence comes from Lycium ferocissimum, assembly GCF_029784015.1. NCBI lineage: Eukaryota > Viridiplantae > Streptophyta > Magnoliopsida > Solanales > Solanaceae > Lycium > Lycium ferocissimum. The sequence goes on from NC_081352.1 coordinate 9,920,292, forward strand.
CCATTTTTTACCAGATTTATCACGATTGCCAGGTTCAAATTCATGTAATTTTTTCATTTGTTGGTCTCAAATTAATTTGTTTTGGGATGTTGCTCGGGTTTTTCATTATGCATAGTTGCCATGGGCGGGGCCTTGAGCCCTTAGCCAACTTGTGCGAGATGTGCACTAAATGAGGGACTTAGGGTAATTTCCCATAATTTGAGTACCATGCATTAGGGATTCTATCTTGTTTTGTACGATTTTGGTACTACTACTGTTAGGATGAGGTGAATTTGTTTTATTTGTGACAAGGCGTACTACCTTAGATTTTTCTGATTTTATTGGAATTTCTTTTGGGTATAATTAGTTGGATTCTTAGTTGTATTAGGGGATTTATCTGAAATTGTAATTGAAAATGGTATTAATTGGTACAATCTTTGAAAATTTCCTTTGTCCTATTCTATTTTGAAATTATTTGGGATATTTTTGGAATTTGGGGAGAAAATCTGTTTGGGGGAGCACCTAGAACTTTCTATTTTGATCTTTAGGGTTCCTAGTACTGTCCTATAAAGAGAGAGTGTTCATGACTAAAAAAGGATCCCCAATTTTTTTCTCCTCTCACGGCTAAGTTTGAAATTGTCATTGAGTTTCTACACTAGCTTCACATATGCTACCCCCTAAATACCTATACAAGTATAATAGAACTTAATATATACTACAATAATATCAATATACTACAAGACCATACAAAAAATACTAGTATTTTTATTTTTATTTTTTTGGAAAAATTTAAGAGTTAAGGGTTGTTTAAGGGTGCTTGGTTGTTGGTGTTTGAAGTTTGAAGACTCAATCCCAATTTTGATCTTTAGGTTGCCCCTAAAAAAGGTGAATCCTTTTCTAAACCTTTACTTTTATTTTCAGTTTTTTTTGAATATTTAATATTCTAGCTTATTTATTATGTAAAGTATTTTAAACTGTCAATTTTTTGCTTACAATGATGATTCTGTCCATGTTTTGATTATTTAAGATATAAGGAATGAATTAAAAGTGAGCTTATTATAACTAAATAGGTGTTATAACTTGTTAGGTTTAAAAATGAGAAGAAATAGGTTTAAAAAGGGGGGTCTAGTCTCTTTGTTGTGTTTTTTGAAATTTGGATGTTTGAGACCTTTTCAATGAAACAATACCAAATAGTAACTATTTTAGTTAGATTGAAGTTATTTTTAATACCCTGAAATGGATTTGGTGATATTGGACTCCACTTGGCCTTAACTTAGCCAAATGTGATATTTATTAGCCATCTTGATTCATTTTAGTGATATATTTGCTCCATGTGTGAAAACTGTCTCAGCTTAATGAGATTCTACCTTCAAATGAATGTTGGAATTATTTGTTAAGGTTAAATGAATTTCTTGTGAACACTTTCTAATATCTTGAATATATTTGGATCTGAGACTTAGAGTTTAACATCTTGTTGCTATTTAAACTATTAAAATATGACCTGAAACTTACTAAGTGTCTTCTATAACTTGGTTTATGACTGGTGTATTTACATTTTGTGTGAATATGGTCTTAAGTCATACTTAGAAATGAATTTGTAGTTTAAAGCTCTGAAAGTTGCTTAAGTATCATCACTGTTTTGAAAAGTAGAAACTAAATGAGTTTTATAACTTGTTAACTTGACTAAGTGGTTCAGTAAATGCTCTAATATATAGTTTGAAAGATGTTGAAATCAAAAGTTGTCAATATGAAAGTTAATGAGTACATTGAGACCTTTTTTTTAAAATAAAAAATGGAGTCTACTTAGCTTTATATGCTTATGTGTGCTATTTGAAATTTTTGGGTTTGAAGTAGTAAAACAGAGTAAAAATGTTCTTTCATTTTGACACATACTCTAGTTTTTGAACCACTTAAGTCATGTAAGGGTTAAAATGAACCAGTTTATATTAAATAAGCAACACAGGCTAGGTTGAGTATTATAATTGTATTCTCAGAATTTCCAAAAGATGACTTTCTTTCCTATGTGTGATTTGAGTGAACAATCTGTTTTATTTCCATGATTTAGTCTTAAAGCTGCTTAGTTAACCACTTGTTTCAAAAAATGACTTGTTTCCTTTTCTCTGAATTTGTCTAGTTGAACTTTTAAGAATAAGAATATGGTTTCAAAAGGTGTGAAGTTTTATTGAAAGTCAATTCTGTATCCTTTTTACCTAAAAATGATTCAAAAAATATAAACTTGACAAATCTATTTTGGTACAGTCTCCTATGTGTGTTTACCTCCTAGTCTGCTTCTATGACTTAGAATAGGGATCATATACCCTTGAATTTCTTTCCTTGCGATTTGCTGAAAACTGGCATTAGTTTCTTGTAAGAACTATCTAATTATGCGATTTAAAGTGGAAAATTTACCTTCAAATTCATTATTTGAACCAAACTGCTTGCTTAAGTGTTATATGGGGTCATGATGATCCACTTTAATTTAGAACTTGCTCTTGGATGTTGCTATTCATTCCAGCTTGCAGTTTGGCATTTCCATGAACTTGTCCTTCAAATTTGAACCTGTTATTTGCCAAACATGACCTTTAGGAAAAAGAAAAAGGAATTATGTGCATATGAGTTACTTAAACTGTCTATGTGTTGCTTGTCATTACTTCTAGTTGGATGCCTTTGCCTCATTTGAGTTTGAAAACCTGCATTATGATCAAAACAACTAAGAATGAAGACTTGGTATTTGAACTAGAAATTTTGAAAATGTAAACTGTAAATTTTGAAGAGAAGAAACTGTTTCTTTGTCTTGTTAATTAGCTTGACGCTGCCTCATTCTACCTAGTGTAATCAACTAGTTTTGAGTCTCTTTGTGATCTTATGCATTTCTTGGACTCTATTTGAACTTGACATGATCATGTTGAAGGAAAACCTGCAAGAACACAAATATATCTCTGTTTCTTTCTTTGTTGTATACTGGTAGGGCATTCATCATAACTGAGGGTTGTTGTTAATTTTCCTACATAATATTTGTGCAAAACTGCCTTAACTAGTAAAATTGGCTTACTTGAGTTTACAATAAGAGGTTGTGCATATTTGAACTTTGAAAACAAGTTGGAATCTCTAGTTTGAAATTATAAAGGCTTGTGTGCTTATCATCTCTGAATTTCTCGAATTAAGCCAGCGTAAACTAAAAATATTGTTTGCAACTGTGCTCATGAAAACTGTGTATTAATCCCCTCAAACTAGAATTTTGAAAATCTCTATTTGACTAAGAGTTGCTCTCATTTTAGACTAGGTTAATCATGAGCTTCTTGACTTAAAAACTGCTTGATGTGTTGAGTTTGGGATGCGGATTTGCTTTTTTTTTTTTTTTTTTTTTTTGATTTTTGTTTTTGTTTTTTGGATGCCGATTCGCTTAGCTTAAACTATAAATCTTTTGCTATTTGTTTTACTGAAATATTGCTTGATTTACTTGCCTAAAACTTGTCATTTGAGAAGGTAAACTTTCTTACCTGTTAGTTTGTTCCATTACTGGATTTTGAGTATTTTCTAGGAGTTTGATGTTGTTTCTGGGTAGTTTTGATGAGCTATTTTGAAGGAGAAATATGGGGAACATATAGTGTATATGGAGGGTATGCCCCCCCCCCCCCCCCCAAGGGGTTTTTCTCTCCATATATAGGTATATCACCTAGTATATCTTGAATATCACTGTCTTACACTTAGAGAAATTCATGTTTGCTTCACAGTTTGGGCCTGGGCATTGGTTCAGCTGAGATTCATTTAAACTTTGTCCCTTTTTGCATAAATGTACCCTTACCTAGATAGTTAGTAATTATGGGCCTGGCCCAATTATTTTTTAATTTAATTTTTGGCCATGTAATTTAATTTATGTCCCTAAGATTGAGTACTAATATATTGTATACTTTTTATTTTGTAAACCTCCCTATCCGTTAGTGAGTCCAATGAGACCCACCAACTCATTTAGATCGAGTCAACCTCAACCATGGATAAGCATATGCATTGGAGCATAACTTGAAGCGGATTAAGTTAATCGTGTTATTTCTCTGTTAGGCTTGGTAGGCCCAACTCCTTACTTTGCATTTTCTATTTGTTATTATATGCTTATTGGAACCCTCTAATAATTGTCACAAATTTAGAGTTGCTAAAAATCATTTCCAAGTAAAAAACAAAATTGATTTTTGATAAATAATTGGCGTGTAAAAGCGATTCTTGAGGCAGAAACGGACTTGTGGGCAAAAAATTGACATTTTCTCAAACTCAAAAATATAATTTTTTGGACAAAAAGGGCATGGCCATTTATGGACATTGAGACGAATTAGGACCGTACCTATGGACAATTTGGACAAAGGGACTCAAAATGACTTTAGACAAATATTAGACTAAAAGGATTAAAATATATATAATATAAAAAATACGATTAATATATAGACTATAATAGTATGCCTAAAACTATTTTCCTAAAAACTATTTTTCTATACTTTAAAAAATATTTTTTCAAAATTATTTTGGGTGGACTTACGTAGAGTCCTACTTAGCCTTCGGGCATTAACCTAAGTGTTCTAGTTCGACACTCTAAACGACCAATTTTGGGCAGAGTTTTACCACTTTCATCTCTTGAAACACGATATATCTCTCATGAATGACTAAATTTTTTGTGGAAATATAAGCCAAAATAATTTTTCACTATAAACAATTCATATCTACAAAGGCATACTATTAGAACCCGTAGGTCAACCGTATTTTATGGATCCTTAATACCGGGGTGCCTAACACCTTCCCCGGGGGATCACCAGAACCCTTACCCGAACTTTGGTTAGATTAGGATTCTTTTAAAAAAATTAACTGTTTTTTAAATGAACCCTTTTCGAACTGGTTTTTCTAATTTCCTAAAAATTAGGTGGCGACTCTAAAATAATATCCATTTAGAGTACCATCCACGTAGAAATATATTTTTTCTTTTTCCCGGTACGATTGACAACCGTACTTCCCCGAGGCACTTTCCTTTTAAATGAGGCAAGTGCAAATACGAATCGGAAAAATACAACCCGCTACAACTTCTATATTGTCTGTCCAAAGAAAGGTTTTACAATACAAATTCTTACTATTTGCTCCACAACTTTCTTGGGTAGCAAGAATATTTGGGACCAATAATTCTATATTGAGCACAGTATACTTTGCATCAATTGCGCCCTTCCAGCATATGATAGTAGCTTAGCAGTCCATGAGGTGATTCTACCTAGCATTTTGTCTAGTAATGTGTGGCACAGCACAAAAGACAACCTCTTAATGCTTTGTGGTACACCTAAGTATCTAAAAGGAAGAGTCCCTTCAGTCATACCCAGAAGAGAAAGTATTTGATGCTAAACATCATCTTTAACACCTCCAAAATAAATGGAGGATTTCTGTACATTAGCTTGAAGACCAGAATGTCACATCTCAACCTAGGTGAGGCGTGATTGGCATCCGGCACCTTACTAGGGTCGAGTGAACCAAACTATATCTCACATCATCTCTATCTCGAATGACAAAATAAGGCAAATGAGGCCAACCATGAACATAATATCATGCATATGTATATGCACAATGAGCCCACAAAGCCAACATAACAACTGACAAGACATGATTAAGTTGTTTACAGGAAACTGTCTACAAAGCCTCTAAGAACATAACCAAAGCGTATAAGTTGGGACAGGGCCCCCGACGTACCCATAACACAAAAAAATATACAATCCCTGATTCAGCAATGCTCCAGGAAGAAGTGAAGCTCACCAATCAGAACTGGTACCTGGAGGCAGCCTACTGTGGAGGATCCTCATCTCGTCTATCTATACCTACGGGTATGAACGCAGCGTCCATAAATAAAAGGACTTCAGTATGAATAATGAACCGAGTATGTAAGGCAGAAAAGCAACATAATAAACAGATATTGTAAAGAAGGAGGATAAGAATTAACCTGGCGTTTCTGACTTACCAATGAGAATCTAGCATGTATGTCTCTCTATACTTTTCTGCGCTTAACTACATCTATATACAATATTGTGTCTCTGACCTACTTATCATCCTGGTGCTATCTGCCCAATTGATCAGTGGTAATTGCTCGACCGACCGTAGCATGGTGGTAACTGCCCATCCGATTATCGCCCGATGGTAGAGCACATCTGCCCGACTGATCAACGGTAACTACCCAACTGGCTGTAGTACGGTGGTAATAACTGCCCAACCAACCGTAGCACGGTAGTAAATATATATCTGCCGACCGGCTGTAGATCGATGGTAATAACTGCCCAACTAGCCGTAGCATGGTGGTAAATAGTGATACATAATCTGCCCAACTGGCTGTAGACCAGTGGTAAATATAATCAACATCATAACTAGACCTTTATGGGTGATTTCTATGCACTTCTCATGATCATTACTTATCCGTTAATGCCTACATGATTACATAAGACTTATAAACACATTTCCAGGCCATTGAGACTTCTTTTTCATCAACTAATCCTTAGTCAGTTTCTGGATACATCATAATCCTTCCTTCTAACATTAAGTACCTCATTAGAGAATCTTATAACTAGCATACTATTCATGTCTTACAACACACTCCTTGAGAGCACATTTCTGAATTCATTGAAGTGACGTAAGGTCGTTATACCTCCGATTATCATTATGGAGCTATCATCATGAACATATCTCACCTTAAAGGAACAATAATCACAAGATGAGATCAACATCAATGATATCATAAGAGAACATCAAGAATATAAGCTTTTAGCATTTCTATGAGAGGAATCATTATGGACATCATTTGTGAAAGTTCATAAAAATAGGATCATCCTTTAAGAAAGAAAGCAACTGCCTTAACATACCTTGTTGCTTACTTAGCCACTCAAAGTCTACCTTCCGAGCCTGCAAATCTACGTCCAAGATGATTCATACAACAATCGGTCTATAAGAACACTTACACACTCAAACTTAGCTAGTTAATAAGTTAACAAAATTCGGATAGCATTTCCCCTATATCATTTACTTCCTCCAAATTCCAAAAAGAATTCCAAACATCATTAACCATATCAACAATAACATAATCAAGATACTACATGACAAACATATACAAATCCATCCAAGACTTCCTTCGAAAATTAGCCCATAAGCCAACAACATCAGCATATCAAACTACGACCTTTATACTATGTTTTCCTTCACTTTAAACCATTAAAATCCTCCAAAAACAAAAACAAAAAACAAAAAAAACTTAATAACAAAGTCAAGATGAAGAACATACCTTATACTTGAAGAACTTCAACTCAACTTGCTTTAATACCAAACTCACCACAACATCAAGTAGAAGCAAGAACAATCACTTTTCATGAACTAGTTTAGTGTAATCTTGTTGAATTCTTAATCTAAGGGGCTATAAGTGTTTAAGAAATGTTTATTGAGGTTTCTAGAGCTCAAGGGAATGTAGAATGATGATAAAATGAGGGTAATGGGGTATTTATACCCCTTGAAGGTCGGTTTCACAGCCTTCCAAATGGGGCTAGTGGAGAAGCTATCTGGCAGCCTATCTTGAAACGCCCATAACTTTCTACTCGAATGTCGCCTCGACGAACTGTTTATTGCATTAGAAACTAGACTCAATGAACTTCAATTTAAATAATGTATGCATTCCGTAACTCATATTCGAGGAGATACACCTCCCTGAAGTTGGACCATAATTTCCTGTCCAAAATTCTTTCAAGTTTTCCAAAATTTCGACAAACTTAATTTCTTTAATTCGCTTGATCTCGAAACCTTTTAGACACTTTCTTAGCACTTGGTAAAAACATTCCTTAACCTTATAAGGGTTCCATAACCTCTCTAGGCTTACATTAGTTTACTTACGACGCTAAAAAATTTCAAGGTGTAACATTCGCTCCTCCCCCCCCCCCCCCCCCATAAAAATATTCGTCCTCGAATGTTAAACTCTCAGAGATCTCATAGAAACGTTTTGGCAGAACTTCTTCTTTAACTGTATCACTACCAACTTATGACACAGCAACCCAGAATATACAATGCCACATAGGGCCACAACAAGTAATAGTAATTCTTTAGCCACACATAACATAACTAGTAAGTATACTTGTATCAACATAAGGTGGTTGCTCCTGATCCTGGTGCCTAGCCAAAGCGTATATGCGGTTCTGGCCATTGCCGGAGCTAGACGCTTCACCTCTACCTCTATCTCTATCGGCCGACGTCTGAGGGCCTCGTTCTGGGAAGCGTACCAAAAAAGATGAAGCTACTACTGATCCAGTGGGCCGAGCTATATCATCTCTATTCCTTATTGGGTAATCCCTCATATAGTGACCTAAAATTCCACATGTATAGCATACATCAGAGCCATGACGGCATCGTCCAGAATGGGCTCTACCACACTGACTACATCGTGGAGGAGGCATCCGCATCTGCGTTGAGTCCCTTCGGTGCTAAAAACCCGAAGCCCTCGAAACCCGACCTAACTCAGAATAAGAAAACCTCTTATAACACGGCATCTGTGATGGTGAAGGGGTACTAAGAACTGAATATGGGGGCCTAAAGTCACTCCTAACTCCTCTGACTAGCTAGAAGAGCTAGCTCTCTTAAGCTGACCATCACCCAAGTCCTCGGACTGCTGCCTCTTCTGATCTTCTAGATTATGAGCATGTGCCTGGATACAGGAGATGTCCATACCGCCAAGTAAAGTAGCTATGGGACACTCATTAAACAGATGCGGCTCGAGTCCCGCTATAAACAGGTGAGCTCAGTCTTCCATCTCTACTACAATAGTGGGAGCATACCTAGCCAAAGAGTTAAACTAGAGACTATACTCCCGCACACTTCTATTTCCCTGCCTAAGAGTCAAAAATCTGTCTACTCTCGCCCGACGAATCTCTGGTGGCAAATACTATCGAAGAAAGGCATCTACGAACTCCTGCCACACAGGTGGAGGTGCATTAACCACTCTAGGAGACATCTAAGCATCATACCAATAAACGGCCACATCCCGTAATCTGTAGGAAGCTAACTCTACTAACTCAGTGTCTAAAGCATGCATCACTCGTAATGTCCTCAGTATCTCATCTATAAAATTTTGCGAGTCCTCATCTGGTTTCGACCTAAAGAATTCTGAAGGGTCTAAATTAATAAAATCTCTAACTCTGGCACTAACGACCCTATCACCATAGCATGTACCCTGTCGCTGGGCCTGAGTAGCTACTAACTGCGTCAACAACCAAATAGCTTCTCGCATCTCCTGACCTGAGGCATCAGGTGGAAGAACTGGGGGTGTTGAAGCTACCGTATGCTCCTCTGGAGCGGGCGGGGGATAAGAGCTCTAAGATGGAACCTCATTCTAGGACTCGCCCTCCTCAACATCAACAGATGGTACCCGATTAGTTCTCCTACGTGCTACTGACTTTCCCTTCTGGGCCGCTGAAGCTTTCCTCATCACGGGCATTACTGAAATGATAACATATGGTCGGTAAAAAAAGAATCCTCATAATATGGTTCTATCGCACGATCTAAGATGGGAAAGAAAGAAAATCTTCCTAAATGCCCTGCAGCCTCTTGTTTATAAGTGTGGTGCATTACACACCATAAATAAGAATCTGCTAGACACGGGTTGCAGAGAACCCTAGGACAGACCCGCTCTGATACCACTCTGTTATGTCCCAGCACAGGTGAGGCGTGATTGGCAACCTGCACCTTACTAGGGCCGAGCGAACCAAACTACATCTCGCATCATCTATGTCGCAAATGACAAAATAAGGCCAAAGAGGACAACCATGAACATAATATCAAGCATATGTATATGTACAATGGGCCCACGAGGCCAACATAACAACTAACAAGACATGACTAAGCTGTATATAGGAAACTATCTGCAAAGCCTCTAAGAACATAACCAAAGCGTATAAGTCGGGACAGGGCCCCCGACATACCCATAACAAAAAAATACATAAACAATCACTGACTCGGCTATGCCTACAGGAAGAAGTAAAGCTAACCAATCTGAGCTGGTACCTGGAGGCAGCCTACTGTGGAGGATCCTCGTCTCATCTATCTATACCTGCGGGCATGAACGTAGCGTCCACAAAAAAAAAAAGACATCAGTACGAATAATATACCGAGTATGTAAGTCGAAAATGCAACATAATAAACATAAACTGCAAAGAAAGATGATAAGAATCAACCTAGCATTTTTGACTAACTAATGAGAATCTAGCATGTATGTCTCTTTATACTCTCTTATGCTTAACTACATCTATGTATAATACCGTGTCTCTGACCGACTTATCATCCTGGTGCTATCTGCCCAACTGATCAGTGGTGACTGGCCGACCGGCCATAGCATGGTGGTAACTGCCCATCCTATTATCGCCCAATGGTAAAGCGTATCAACCCGACTGATTAGTGATAACTGCTCGACCGACCGTAGCACGGTGGTAATAACTGCCCAACCAGCCATAACATGATGGTAAATACATATCTGCCCGACCCGGCCGTAGCTAGGTGGTAATAACTGACCAACCAGCCGTAGCATAGTAGTAAAAAGTGATACATAATCTGCCCAACTGGCATAGACCAGTGGTAAATATAATCAACATCATAACCAGACCTCTATGGGTGATTTCTATGCACTTCTCATGATCATTACTTATCCATTAATGCCTACATGATTACATAAGAATTATAAACACATTTCCAGGCCATTGAGACTTATTCCTGGTTAACTAATCCTTAGTCAATTTCTGGATACATCATAATCCTTCCTTCTAACATTAAATACCTAATTAGAGAATCTTATAACTAGCATACTATTCATGTCTTACAACACACTCCTTGAGAACACATTTTCGAATTAATCGGAGTGACGTAAGGTCGTTATACCTCCGATTATCATTATGGAGCTATCATCATGAACATATCTCACCTTGAAGGAACAATAATCATAAGATGAGATCAACACCAATGATATCATAAGAGAACATCAAGAATATAAGCTTCTAGCATTTCTATGAGAGGAATCATTATGGACATCATTTGTGAAAGTTCATAACAATAGGATTATGCCTTAAGAAAGAAAGGGACAGCCTTAACATACCTTCTTCGCTTACTTAGCCACTCAAAGTCTACCTCCCGAGCCCGCAAATCTACATCTAAGATGATTCATACAACAATCAGGCCATAAGAACACTTACACACTCAAACTTAGCTAGTTAATAAGTTAACAGAATTTGGAGAACATTTCTCCTATATCATCTACTTCCTCCAAATTCCAAAACAACTCCTAAACATCATTAACCATATCAACAATAACATAATCAAGATACTACATGACAACATATACAAATCCGTCCAAGACTACCTTCGAAAATCAGCCCATAAGCCAACAACATCAACATATCAAACTACGACCTTTATACTATATTTTCCTTCACTTTAAACCATTAAAATCCTCCAAAAACAACTCAATACCAAAGTCAAGATGAAGAACATACCTTATACTTGAAAAACTTCAAATCACACAACTTGATTCAAGACCAAACTCACCAAAACATCATGTAGAAGCAAGAACAATCACTTTTCATGAACTAGTTTAGTGTAATCTTATTGAATTCTTGATCTAAGGGGCTATAAGTGTTTAAGAAATATCTTATGGAGGTTTCTAGAGCTCAAGGGAATGTAGAATGATGATTAAATGAGGCGAATGGGTTATTTATGCCCCTTGAAGGTCGGTTCCACCGCCTTCCAAATGGGGCCCGCGGAGAAGCCATCTGGCAGCCTATCTTGAAACGCCCATAACTTTCTACTCTGATGTCGCATCGATGAACTGTTTATTGCATTAGAAACTAGACTCAATGAAATTCAATTGAAATAGGTTATTCATTCCATAACTCCTCATATTCGAGGAGATATATCTCCCTCAAGTTGGACCAGAATTTCCTGTCCAAAATTCTTCCAAGTTTTCCAAAATTTTGACAAACTTAATTTCTTCAATTCGCTTGATCCTGAAACCTTTAGACACTTGCTTAGCAATTGTTAAAATCATTCTTTAACCTTATAAGTGTTCCATAACCTCTCCGGGCTTACGTTAGTTTACTTACGACGCAAACGACGCGAAAATTTTCAAGGTGTAAAACAGAAGCACATGAGAATTTCTGAAAGTGGTCAAATAGGTTCTGTACTGATGTTAAATCCCCTTTAATGAATAGTAGAAGGTCATCTGCAAATCCAAGTTGTATAACTTGGGGTTTGGTACACCTGGGATGAAACTTGAAGGCCTTATCTTGGTTCAATTGCTTGAGTAATCTGCACAGATAATCCATGGCAAGAACAAATAGATAAGGTGACAATGAGTCACCTTGCCAAAGTCCTTTTTTTGCTTGGAATGAGACTAAAGGTTTACCATTGATTACTATTGAGTAGGCAACATAGTTCAGGCAGTGCATGATCCATGTAATGAATACAGTAGGGAAATCCAAGCTAATCAAGATTTGTTCCATGTAAGTCCATTCTATTGAGTCGTAAGCCTTCATCATATCAACCTTCAGCATACACCTTGGAGAAATGTTTTTCCTCCCATATTCCATTACAAGCTCATAACTGAGCACTATATTATCAGAGATTAGTCTTCCTGGAACAAAGAAAACTTGTGTTGGATCAACCAAAGCAGATATAATAGGTTGTAATCTAGTAGTGATGACCTTGGAAATTATTTTATTCACCACTGTACAGCAAGAGATATGTCTAAACTCCTTAATAGTGGGTGGATGTTTGACCTTTGGGATGAGAGTGATTGTAGCATAATTAATTGGGGGGTGTAAAATGCCATGAGTAAAGAAATCCAGGACTGCTGCTATAATATCCTCCCCTATAATTGACCAAGTTTTCTTGAAGAACTTTGCATTAAATCCATCTATCCCAGGAGCTTTGCTGTCATCAATTGACTTCATTGCACCTAGAATTTTCACATCTTTGCATCTTATTAACTTGTATTAATCCTTACTAATATAAGTAAGAGCAATATTATTACTATGTGAATTTAAAGACTTTATATGTTGTAAAAATACTACAGTATAAACAACAACTATAAAAAAAACACGTGCCTCTTATTAAAAATTGGCTTTAGATCACTAGTTTTATTAAGCTAACACTTGACGAAAATGCTTCTCAGATGTGTTTCTCCTTCCCTGGAATCAGCCCAAAATTTTATTATTTTAAAGAAAGAGCACCAGATACGCGGTCCAGTTAAACTATTGTAAGTACATTCTTCTAATAAATTATCTTTCAAATTCATGTAGTATCTTTAAAACACTCAACACGTAACAGTCACACCGTTGGTTTAAAATAATCAACAAGAAATTGCTTAGAGAAATTCTTGAGTACTACATATTCCACGACGAGAAGGGAATATATAATTTAGCATCAAACTTCTCATCATATTTCACTTGGACTAAAACAGTCAAATACTATAATATTTGAGTTCCAAGAGTCTTCTGTAAAGGAAGATATGTCAGTATCCTAATTATTCTCTTATATATTTTAAAAGTTATTAAATTTAGATACTTTAAAGCTATACAAAAATACTATAAATGCAATTTTTCTCATCTCAATATGATGAAAAAATTACATTTTAAAATGTTGATCAAAATTCACATAGTTATAAATTGCTGATTAATGTTTATCATAGAGAATTACACATAATTACTTTAGATTTAAGTCTGATACCCTGATATTGTAAAATTATTTACACAAAAGGTTAGTTTTAATAAGCATTAAACAGTAATTTAGTAAAAGTGGCTAACAATTTGGTATTTATGGTTAAAATACACTTATAGAGTATTTTTTTTTTTTTTTTACATTTTATCAATGTACATATATATCTTAAATCTGTTACCTTGTAATGAATTAATTGTGTCTTTAAAAAAATGACTTAATTGTGTAATTGTTTTCTGCACTTAGAATCTGAATATCATGCATCTTCTTAAAGTATATTTGAATCGGTCAACACCTAACAACCTGCTATTAATTAGGATAGTTTAAAATAATAAGATATATTTTATACATACCTCATACCTGGTTCAAGAGAATCTTCAAGTACTCCAGATTCCATACCGAGAAGGGAAAAAATTAGTCATCAAATTCAAGTGGACTAAAACAGTCAAATACTAGTCTTTAGAAGCGGAATTTCCTACTCCTTAATCAAGAATCATGATCATGTTGTATGGTAAATTAAAGGTGGAATCCGTCTGCAGGTGTCATCACAGTTGAACAATTTACGTACACGACTCATTAGTCATTTAATATCCAAATCTATAAGTCTATATGTATTGAATGTGATTAAAAAAATTTATATAATCAAATTACTTATAAAGTAATTACAGGTAAATGTTATTATATACATTAATTCTAACCTTATAATAATGGTAAATAATATGTTACATACATAAAAGGTTAAACTACATTGAAAATATAGAATCCATAAAAAAAAAAATAGGCCTGTTAAGGGTTAGATAGAATTATAATGCAGGAATTATAATATTAATCCCTAGATTACTTGATACTTATGATTTGTTTGTCTCATTATGTTTAAAAAAAATGAGATATACCATGTACAATTGGAAACATATAATTCGTTTCAATTCTTTTTGGATAAACTTTTGGTTACAACTACTTTAACTTAAAGAATGCTGCAAATGTCTTCGGCAGAGGACTTTTTGTCATTTTACTTGACTTTTTCAGATTTAGCTAATCCAGAAATTATTATCACATTAAATGTCTTATAAAAAATTATACTAAGATTTTAGTATAAAATTCAGAATTGTATTGATACTATTTTCATTGCAAATAAAAATACAACCGAATGAAGTATAAAATAAAATGGGATTGTTTTCATAGTTTATCCCTCTGATTTATATAATTTAAATCCTTGTTCTAGTCTTGAACATGATTACTAATTATTTGCAATTTACTAAAAAGCCAGTGCCCTACCCCACGGAAACAAATCAGGGTCAATTTGTATTAGGTTGTGTCAAATTAAACTGGATGTGTCATACTCCCTTTAATTTCTAAAAGAGGTAACTAAGTAGTGTTCCACTATACATATGACTCTTTTTGACTGTTCAAAGTTCAAACTTAACTCCCTTGATTCAAGCAAAATATTCAAATGTGTAGTTTACTCGGTCTTTGCTATATCCCAACTGATTCATGCATCTTTTTTGTAGTCTCATTATATAGCAAGCAGTAACACTACTAGAGCAACTTCACTTCTCCACCCACCACTTCAACAACAAGATCACATTTAAGTAATTCTGTTTGATTCATCAATAAACATATAGTTCCTCCTATCATTTCAGTATATAATCAGTAACATTAATTGCCTTGGCTAAGTTAAACAATGACAGTAAAAGGCGGCACAAGCCCTGCTTGTGCTGCTTGCAAGTACCAAAGAAGAAAGTGTTCTTCAGAGTGTGTTTTAGCTCCTTATTTCCCAGCGAATCAGCCGAAAATGTTCCAAAACGCGCATAGGCTTTTCGGGGTATGCAACATCATGAAGATCCTCAGGCAATTGGACGACAACGATCAAAAGGCGGACGCCATGAAGTCCATCATCTTCGAGGCCGACATGTGGGAGAAATTCCCCGTCTATGGTTGTGTTGAATACATTTGTCACCTCCGTCAACAATTGGAGCTCGCGCTCGAAGAACTTCGTTATGTCTATGCCCAACTTGCCATCTACAGGGAACAACACCAACACTTAGCCTCTACTAATTCTACAACGGGTCCATTTTTCACTAGCGATGGAGAATTCAGTGAGGGAGGGCCGAAAACTTTGCTGGGTACTTCTGGTTCTCTGTTTGATATGAAAATTAATAATCATGTTGTTAATACTAACTATGACCAGCAGATCAATTCACTAGCATTTCCAACATCCAATCAACGAGACATCTCTCAGGATTATGAGTGCCTTATTAACCCCTTCAACAATATCATGGCCGACGATAGGCAATCTTATGTTGAAACTAAGGAAGCATGTGACTCGAGGTATCTAATATTGTCCCTCTGTATGACTGTATTTGACTACACATTGAATCTAAAATATCAAGTTATTAATAATAAAAGAAAATGGGTATTAGTATAAATAGTTTAAAAGTTAATGTGATAGTGAAAATATCACATCACAATTTAAAATTTGAATAGTTCCGATGAAGTGTAATTATGTTAGTTGAATGATAGTGTAATATTCTCTCAAAATATAAAGAGCATCATATTAATTGAAAGGATAGAGGGTACTGTAGATATTCCTACTAATTAAATTGAATGACATTATATCTATTGTAGTTGATTTATTTGATTTAAGGCTATGAACTATAGATAATTTGTTTTGATCATGTGCAGCTCTGAATCATCTAAATCCCTGGAGAATTTATCTCAGAATGAGCTAAGGAATGCAGCTGCCTGCTTCAGCCTGACCAGTAATACTGTCACCTTGTGACAAGAATTGCCCATTGCTTTCTTTTTTCCTTGTAATTTGACCTTTGCTTTTACCATTTCCAGTGTTTATAAATGTATGAATAAAACGTGAATAAATATATCGAATCGCATGTACTTGGTAATTTAGAGAATTTAAAAATAAAAAAAAATAAAAAAAATCTTTATCACATTTGAATCAATAAGACAGGAATTAATTTCAGTTTAAATTTGATTCGTAATTTTTTATTTTTTTTTAAGAATTGAGTTTTTAGTTTAAGCTTCTCAAATCACAAAGGATGAGAGATAATATATACTATATCAGTACAGATAAACCTAAGCAAACGATTTTTTCTCTTTTGACATTGAAATTAATATCATAGCTTATTAATGGCATTAGGACTTAGGAGGTACTAGCTATTGAAAACGCTTTTCTTGAGTCAAACAAAACACCCTCTCTACCTCACACAAGGTATAGGGGTAAGGTCCGAATACACCCCACCTTCTCTAGACCTCACTTGTAGAATTTCACTGGGTATGTTGTTGTTGTTGTAGGAGCGGCTAACTATAAGAGATCAAAGGGAACTTGGCGTTAATTAGCACATCACTAAGGGCAGTAGAGTTACAACTTGCGAAGGATAATCAGTAACTGAAAATTCTTTTTCAAAATTATGTAGTGTGTATATAAGTTACTTTTTATACATATATATTAAATCTTGAATACTTTGAATATCTCTTAAAACAATTATTGACGTCACCATGCCACATCCCTCACGAGCTACTTCATACTAATGCACAATATAATAACCCTCTCTTGTGTTCAAATGACTAATGAATAAGATAATAACCCTTTACCAGGTAGGGATCAAGGCCAAACCCCGTGCACCGAAAGAACATTTAATTTTGAAAAAAACAAGAGTAATTTCCTTTAATATATATATTATATAATTGCTCATTTAATAAAGCTCCAATATATGAGGAAAGGAATATTAAACTAGTTGATCAAATTTCAAACCACCAGACTAACGGAGAACTACTTAATTTCCGAAATTTAAGTGGAATTGGATTATAAGTGGATAAACTTTATGCTAGAATGTCCATCTGATTTGACCATGTAGTTAACAGTCTCAACAGTAGGTATGTAAGTAAAAACAATATGAAGTTGTTATATATTCAACTGAATAGTAGTGTACTAGATTACCATTTTCAAACAAACTTGAAAAGTGGAGATTGTTTACACCGAATTTAGGTAATCAATTGAATTTATATGTGAGGTATAGGATATGTGGATAAATTTTTACCTACTTTTGGTTGATGTGGAATATGTATGGATTTGTATGCAATAATATGTATATGTGAGTACATGAGTTAATGCCTTGAATAAATATGTAGATATTGATGATTAAGCTAATTGTATTGAATGAACAAGCAAAGCCAAAACACCACTGATTCGGACCAAAAAAGGGAGAGAGAGAGAGAGAGCTTTAATATATATTTTCTATTATAATGTTCTAGATCTCAAAAAGCCAACCCATGTCCTCTATTTATAGCTTTGCCTTATGGGCCTTACATACAATACAAAGCCCTTTTAGAATAGAGAAACCCCTAAAAGGATAAGGTAGGGTCGTACGGTCTGACACCCGTACGGTTGCCGTACTGAAATGACGAACGATCTTGACGCGTGGCGGTTCGCAAGCTAGTTGCGGACCAACGGCCACATTTATTTCGGACATGAAGAAACCTGACTAACGGCCATGAGAACTTGACTAGGGGGAAATCGGACTAACGGCAACGCTGAGTTTGATCCGGAGACATCGGATCAACAGATTTACTTCTCTTTTCTCGGATCAGCCACATTCGGTGCAATCCCTCCGGTCTGAAGAAAAGACCGATCATACTCATGCTCATTTGATCATACCCTCGGCCCCCGGTCTCACCGGTCTTGTATATATCCGATTTTTACCGTATACAGAGATATTTCAAAATATTGAACAATGTTTCTTTGAGAGTCATTGGATTCTTTGCTATTGCCTAATTAGGTGTTTTACATATAGTTTCTATTAACACGTTTGTGTTCGAATTTACATATAGTTTCTATTAACACGTTTGCGTTCACAAATTAAAAGTCCCAAGTTACTTTTATGTTTAAACCATGATAAAGGCGAATGATGACATGGAATAAGTTTTCCATAAGTAAAATGTTATATATAACGGATTAAATTACATTCATAGAACATGCATGCTGCGGAAGCATACCAAGATCATTCTTGTATGTAAATGGCGTTGTTTTGTACACCAATCCGATACAAGAGAGGCTGAATTTGTTGTCCCAAAATTTTATCATCATTTAAAATTTGAGCAACTTTGGTTTAGAAGAACTCGGTTCTTTTCAATCCTTGTGAAATCAAAAGTAAACTTTAAGGTGCGGAATAAAGTAAAGAACAAGAATCAGATTTTGGGAACAAGAATTTGTTGTCCTCCCTTGTCCGAACTCTGAGGGATGAATCAGAGCCCGACTTCCTTATTCGAAGGGTCGGTGTGGCCCCCTCCGTCGCCTGCGATGGGGAGGAGGAAGTCACCATTCCTCCTTTCCTACGACGATGAAGGACCTTCGGCTCACGGGAGCTGCACACGCGGGGAAGAAGTTCTTTATCCGACTCTGTGGGTCGATTAAATTCGTTGACGGTTCGAGGTGACGCTTCGTCGAGAGACACTCTGCCAAAGGCCTAGAAGATGGGCCCTGGCTTCGATTCGAGCGAACAAGAAGCGATCGATCCCCGATCTGAGGCTCCGATGGATACCAACCCATTGCCCGGTGGTGACCATTGCTACATCAGGGCACCGCACCTGCGAGACCGGCGGGGTTGCTCCCAAGCTTCTCACCACCTTAGGGTCGGATAATCTTGATGACATGTTCTCGGGTACACCACTTGCAACCGGGGAAGCTGCCGGCTTCGGACATCTCCCTATCTCTCGGGTCACGAGGGCGGCGGGCCGCGGCCAGCTCGGGGATAGCCTAGTACGTGTCTTCCCGGCCCTGACGTGGGCAAGAGAAGGACAAGGTCGGCCATGGTTACGGGTCCACAGGGATTACGACTTCTTGTCCGTCTGTGGGAATAGCAAGCTATACGAGGCCCTCGTTTCGGACTCGGATAGAAAGATGATCGAGTCCCGGTGCCTCGTTGAGGGTATGCACACGGTAGCAAGATGCAGCTTGTCATCCAATATTTCCATAATTCAATGTGAACCTTAGCTCGACTTTATCCAAGTTTAACTTCGTTTTGTTTTTCTACAGAGTGTTGTGCTCGTCAATGAGGCCTTTATCCGTGCTCAGCAAGAGGTTGACGATTTAAAGGGCCAGCTGGATGCCCAAGGTCGTGAAACGGAGAAGTTCCAGCACCTTTTGCAAGAAAAAGAAGATCAATTGAGCAGGGCGGCCCCCTTTCCAACCTTTAACCGAGCTCGAGCGACGAAGGTGAAAATCTTCGTTTGAAGGCCGAGGTTGGCGGAATGGTTGAAAAGAACCGACGGCTCGGAAGCGAACGAGGTTGGCCTTAGCCAAGACAATGCCCGTTTTTCTTTGAGGCTGCGCGAACTCGGGCCACTATCTCTCGGCTACGAAGTGAGCTTGATTCGGTCCAAGGCGATGCGTGAAGATGGCCGAGAGGCATAAGCTGCAGATCCGAAAATGCTACGGACGAGGAGAAGTTGAGGGTAATGGAGCAAAGCCGAGGATCGAGCCGGATGCCGCGACGAGCTCAAAAGCAAATTCGAGGAGCGTGGAGGCCAATGACATTCTTAAGGCCAAGCTTGAGTCGGCTACTCAAGTTCAAAGAATTCTCGACGAAGAGATCGGGAATTAGTGGCTAAATTAGTTGGGCGAGGCCGACTTAGAAGTGTCTCTTAAGGATGTGGAGGCTGCCGAGGCTCGTACCACGATTGCGGTTAAATATGAATGGTGGAAGTCCCGGAGGGCTACCCTTGATCAAGCTCAACAAGGATTAGGGGACCTTCCGGCTCTGATACTCGAAGCCAGAACAATCGAGAAGGAAGCTAGGAAAGCCCTTGACCCCGAGTCTAAAGATTCTGAGAGAACGGTTTTCGAGAACTCCGGCTCCAGTCGTACCGGGTAGACCATAGCCTGCACTAGCCTTTATTTTGTCCATATTTTGACTTGTTTTTGCTTTTGATTTTGTGGAAAATGTAAAAAACCCTCGTATATGAATTGAGCATTTTCCTCTTGACTCTCTTCATTATTTTTATCCAAATACTTGCTACGACATTTCCCTAAATTGCTTATTTCGTTAAAAGGTTCGGAGCCATTTTTTCCAGACTGTGCTTGAGGATTGGCTTTCCTCTTCGTTCGGTACATTTTTATTCGAGGATTCGATTGAATGATTTGCCTGGTGGGACTTATTTATGCTTTGTGAATTCAAACGTCTCCGAATCACGTTAGGCATTTTAGGACCGATGTTTTTCCGACCGCTTACTTATCATAGATTAGGTTCGGACACCTGGAACCCTGCCTTGTCAAATTTTGATAGGGCAGTCCCCATTCGAGGGTGTTAAAAGATTTTGGCTTGGTTCAACGCGACCTTGTTGCCTTTGTCGAATTTCGACGATAGTCTCCGGTGTAGGGTGTTTAAAAAGAAGACACATCCGAAATGAATTTTTATAATCTTTTTTAAATTGCAAGTATTTGTGCGTGCATGATATGAAGACTTCGTCCGTTTCCTTCTCGTTTTTGCCGTAAAGCAAATACTAAGTGGACACGATTCGTTCGATCGTTTGGTCCTTACATCGAAACCTAATACGGAGGGTTGGGTTTGGACAAAGGTAAAAACATAAAATTTCGAGGACTTCTCCGGGTGAGCACTTAACGGTGTTCATGCGCTTTGTTGGTGAACTCATTTTAACTTTCCGGGGTAAGCCTTGATGTGGGTATGATAGTCCCCTAGTGTTTATTCGAGCTGCATGATCGGGTAAACACTATCAAGTCCCTACTCGAGGGGGATACCCCGAGGTACCGGATACTTTGCCTGACTTTTATCAAGTAACACATTGTACTTGTTGCCTCATTAAAAACCTTGTCGGAAAACCCATTTCGGGACAAAACCGTACTAAGGAAAAGAGTGCAACACGTGTTTTCAGACCTAACTTCGTCCGGAACTCGACTTTCTGCAAAAAAAGAAAACGGGTAAAGAATAAAAATGATCACAAGGGTTGGCATCCATACATTAGCAGTAGTATCTCTTCAAATGATCCACATTCCAGTTATTGCCCAACCGTTATCGGTCCATGGATTCTAGCTGGTACAACCCTTTGCCCGTTATTTCTGTTATCTTGTATGGCCCTTCCCAGTTCGGACCCAACCTCCCGTCATTGGGATTCTTGGTGTTCAAAGTAACTTTCCGAAGCACCAAGTCCCTAACTTGGAAATATCGAAAATTGGCTCTCC
This sequence comes from Lycium ferocissimum, assembly GCF_029784015.1. NCBI lineage: Eukaryota > Viridiplantae > Streptophyta > Magnoliopsida > Solanales > Solanaceae > Lycium > Lycium ferocissimum. The sequence continues at coordinate 9,942,226 of NC_081352.1, forward strand.
GGTTGTAGTACCTTTCCATTCTCTGTTTCTGAGCCGTAATACGGACCAATGCATTTTCGCGCAGTTCGTTCGCGAGGTCGAGTTTTATAGCCATGGCCTCCTCGTTTGACCCACCGGTGGCGTATTTGAATCGGAGGCTCGGTTCGCCAACTTCTAATGGGATGAGAGCTTCGGCCCCGTAGACCAATGAGAAAGGCGTTTCCCCCGTGCTTGATTTTTATGTAGTTCTATAAGCCCATAATACCTCCGGTAGCACATCTCTCCATCGATGTTTCGATGTTTCAAGTCTTTTTCTTAGATTTTGAATTATTGTTTTGTTCGTGGATTCCGCCTGTCCGTTTGCACTCGAGTGATACGGAGTTGATACAACTTTCTTGATCTTTAACCCTTCGAGAAAATTATTGACCTTACTGCCAATGAACTGAGGGCCGTTGTCACAAGTTATTTCAGCCGGGATGCCGAAACGACAGATAATATGGTCCTATATGAAGTCAATAACCTCCTTTTCTCTTATCTTTTCGAAGGCCTGCGCTTCAACCCATTTGGAGAAATAGTCAGTCATAAACAAAATGAAACCGGCCTTACCTGGTGCCCATGGCAAAGGACCAACGATGTCCATTCCCCACTTCATGAAAGGCCAAGGTGAGATCACCGGGTATAGCAACTCCCCGGGCTGATGGATCATCGGGGCATGCCTTTGACATCCATCATATTTTCAAAAAAAATTCTTCGAGTCCTCCTCCATCTGGTTCCAGTAATAACCAGCTCTAATAATTTTTTGGACCAAGGCTTTTGCACCGGAGTGATTACCGCAAGTACCCTCGTGGACTTCTCTTATCACATAATCGGTTTCTCCGGGACCTAGACATTTGGCCAGGAGTCTGAAGAAATACCGTCGATATAATTGACCATCTATTAAGCAGAACCGTGCTGCTTTGGTCCTCAGTGACCGTGATTCTTTTGGGTCACTCGGGAGCTTTCCGTCTTGCAAGTAGTCGATGTATTTGTTGTGCCTATCCCAACTTAGACCCATCGTGTTTATCTTAGCATGCCCGTTTTCAACTGCCGAATTCATCAACTGCACTATAGTACCGGGATTGATTTCTTCCCCTTCGACTGAAGAGCCCAAATTGGCCAGTGTGTCGGCTTCGTTATTCTGCTCTCTGGGTACATGCTACATGGTCCACACTTTAAACCGGTGCAATATCACCTGCGTTTTCTCCAAATACCTTTGCATTCGCTCATCCTTAACCTCAAAGACGCCATTCACTTGGTTAACGACCAAGAACGAGTCGCATTTTGCTTCGATTATTTCGGCCCCCAGCTCCGAGCTAATTCCAAACCTGTAATCATAGCCTCATACTCGGCTTCATTGTTAGTCAAATTGATAGTTCTAATTGACTGCCTAATGGCATCCCCGGTGGGGGTTTTAAGGACGATGCCTAGCCCGAAACCTTTCAAGTTCGAGGCCCCATCCGTGTGTAAAGACCAGATGCCCGAAGCCTTTTTCAAGGTTAGCAATAATTCTTTTTCGACCTCGGAAATTATGGCCGGGGTAAAATCTGCCACAAAATCAGCCAAGATTTTGGACTTAATGGCTGTCCTAGGCTTATATTCGATGTCATATCCACTAATCTCTACGCCCCATTTGGTCAATCTACCCGATAATTCCAGTTTATGCATGACATTCTTTAGCGAGTAAGTAGTTACTACGCATATCGGTTACTACGCATATCGGATGGCATTGAAAGTAAGGTTTCAACTTTCTTGAATCATTTACCAATGCCAAAGCCAACTTTTCGAGGTGGGGATAATGAGTCTCCGCATCCCCTAGAGTTCTACTCACATAATATATTGAAAATTGTGTACCTGCTTCTTCTCGGACCAAAACACCGCTTACCGCTACATCGGATACGGCAAGGTATAAGAACAACTGTTCGTCTGCCTTCGGTGTGTGCAGCAGAGGCGGACTTGATAAGTATCTTTTTAACTCTTCCAAAGATTTTTGGCATTCCGGTGTCCAGGCGAAGTCATTCTTCTTCCTCAATAATGAGAAGAAACGGTGACTTTTATCCGAAGACCTCGAAATGAAACGGCTCAGTGCCGCTATCCTTCCGGTGAGCCTCTGCACTCCTTTGACGTTATTCACCACCTCAATATCCTCGATGGCTTTGATCTTGTCTGGTTAATTTCAATCCCCCGGTTCGACACCATGAAACCTAAAAATTTGCCAGATCGGACACCGAAGGCGCATTTTTCCGGGTTAAGATTCATGTTGTATTTGCGAAGTACATCAAAGGTTTCCTGTAAATGTTTTAAATGGTCCTCTGTTTCCAGGGAATTGACCATCATGTCATCAATGTAAACTTCGATTGCTTTCCCTATTTGTTCTTCGAACATTCCATTAACTAGGCGTTGGTAAGTTGCACCAGTATTTTTTAATCCGAAGGGCATGACGTTATAACAGTAAGTCCCGTATCGGGTAATGAAGGATGTATTCTCTTGATCCTCTGGGTGCATCCTGATTTGGTTATACCGCAGTAGGCATCGAGAAAACTTAACATCTCATGCCCGGCCTTTCACCGATCGATCATCCGATCGATGTGTGGCATCGGAAATGAATCCCTCGGGCATGCTTTGTTCAAATCCTTATAATCAACACACATTCTAAATTTATTACCTTTATTCGGCATAACCACTACATTCGCTAGCCAATCCGGGTATTTTACCTCCCGGATAGAGCCTATTTTTAAAAGCTTTGTTACCTCATCCTTTACGAAGGCATGTTTCCGCTACGGGCCTCTTTCGTTTCATCGGGGAAATCTCCTATCAAGGCTAAGCTTATGATTCTTCACTTCCGGTGGCACACCTGTCATGTCTATATGGGATCATGCAAAACAATCGGCATTAGCTTGAAGAAATTTAATCAACTTGTCCCTGAGCTCCGAGGTTAACCCCGTGCCCAGGTATACCTTTCTATCCGGTAGATATTCGAACAAGATGACTTGTTCCAACTCCTCCACGATAGATTTGGTTGCATCCGAGTCATCCGGTAACACGAACGATCTGGGTAAGCCGAAATCATCTTCTTCACCAACCGGATCCGATCCCTTCTGTTCTGCTCTCGAACCTGTTTCCTTTAATTGTTATTTGGTGTCTTTGCCTCCGATTAATTCATCATCTCCTTGATCCAGCCTTTTTGGAAAAAGTGGTGCTTCCTCGACCGCGAACATCTTTCTTGCAGCGGGCTGCTCACTTCGGATAGTTTTAATCCTCTTCGGGGTCGGGAATTTCAGCAACTGATGTAGTGTTGACGGTATTGCTCTCATGCTATGAATCCACGGTCTAGCGAGCAAAGCATTATACTTCATATCTCCCTCGATTACATAGAATACTGTCTGTTGAATGGTGCCGTCAATGTTGACCGGTAAAGAGATCTCCCCCTTCGTGGTTTCACTCGCCATATTGAACCCACTGAGTACTCGGGCGACCGGCACGATCTGGTCGAGTAGCCTTAGTTGTTCAACCACTCTCCACCGGATGATGTTGGCCGAGCTACCTGGGTCAATCAAAATACGTTTAACTTGTGATTTAAAAATAAGAAAAGAAATTACCAATGCATCATTATGAGGTTGAATGATGCCTTCGCATTCTCGTTCGTCGAAGGAGATGGAACCCTCGGTACGTAATCCGGCCGCTTCTCACGCACAACGAAAACCTTCATTCGTTTCATTACCGGCCCTCGAGGAGCATCTATTCCCCCGATTGTCATATTGATTACATGCTGAGGTTCCACCGGTTCAACCCGTTTGTGAGATTCCCTTTCCTTGTAGTGGCTTTTAGCTCGTTCACTCAGGAATTCTCGAAGGTGGTCATTCTTCAATATCTTCTCTTAGTTGGTGACAGTCCTCAGTTCTGTGCCCATGGGTTCCATGATACTCACACATCACGCTCGGGTCCCGTTGACCCGGGTCTGATCTTAGTGGTCTCGGCCATCTTGCTTCTGCGATATGACCAATAGCCGAGACTAGATCTGAAGTATTGATGTTGAAGTTGTACTCCGATATCCTTGGTAAGTCTTTGTTGCTAGCCGAACTCCTGGCATCGCTTCTAAATGATAGACCTCGACTGTTCGACTGGCGCTCAGCCTGTTTATCTCCCCGACCAGAGAGTTGACTGGGGCCAACCCTTGATCCTTCCGATCTGAAGCTCAATTTTTTTGAATGAGAATATAGCCGGTATCTTTCTCTCAACAATCGCGCCTCCGGATCGTAAACTTTCCTCCACCTTTCAGAGCTTTTGCTTATATTTATGGGTCCCAGGGGAAGTTCGAGTTGGTCATCCTCTACCCGAATCTTTGATTCGTACCTGTTATGAACATCCGCCTGTGTCACGACCATACTCAACAAATTCTCTTTTAGTTTGAATGAGGCCGTCGAGCTCCAAGGATTAAGCTCTTTGGTAAAAGCTTGTGCAGCCCATTCCTCCGGAACTGGGGGGAGCTCCATCCGTTCCCTTTAGAAACGGTTCACAAATTCTCGTAGTAATTCATCATCCCTTTGGGCTATGCGGATGATGTCCGCCTTCCGGGCCTGCACTTTTTTAGCCCCGGCATGGGCTTTTATGAACGCATCTGCAAGCATTTCGAAGGAAGTGATTGAATGCTCGGGCAGATGGTCATACCAGGTCAGTGCCCCCTTCGATAGCGTTTCCCCAAATTTTTTTAGCAAAATGGACTCAATTTCATCATCTTCGACATCGTTGCCTTTTATGGCACACGTGTACGAAGTCACATGCTCTTGTGGATCCGTTGTACGGTCGTATTTCTGGATATCTGGCATCTTGAACCTTTTCGAGATCAACTTCGGAGCCGCACTTGGAGGGAAAGGCCTTTGGATGTACCGCTTCGAATTCGACCCTTTTAGAATCGGAAGAGCCCCCGATATCTGATCCACTCGAGAGTTATACGTTTCCACCCTCTTCTCCATTGAATCTACCCGCTTTGCCAAGGTCCCGAGCATCTTCAAAACTTCGGTGGATGAACCGGCTCCTGATCCATTACTCTCGACTACCTGTGTTTCATCCCTTCTTGGTTCGGTGGCGCCTTTTGACCTTTCCGGGGCTGCCTTATCATTTTTACTTTGCAGCTGAGCTATTGCAACTCCCTGCTCGGCTATGGCGGTTCCCTGTTCCTGCAACATTTCAAAAATTAAACGTAAGTTAATCTCACCCAGAGTATCCGGTGCTTTCGGGCCTTGGGCTCGGGATAAAGTAATTGAGTTATGAGTAGTCAAGGGATCGGTGGCCGGTAAGGTGGCATTCTCTGGGTTCACGGTGTTCTGTCGGTTGAGGCCTTCCCTCGAATCGACAGAGTTTGGGTCGACTGGATCTGGGTTTCGTAACCCGCTGTTCCCATTTTCGGCCACAATCTCGTTGTTATTGACATGACCAGACTGTCTACTGCTTGCCATTTGTCCCTTTTTTGGTAAAACTAGCAGACTATTCCTTAGTCAAACGGGTAAAGGGAGGTAGAAGCAAAGATTAAAAAACCACTATTATCCTATCCCCACGGTGGGCGCCAAACTGTTTACCCCAAATTTAGGTAATCAATTGAATTTATATGTGAGGTATAGGATATGTGGATAAATTTTAACCTACTTTTGGTTGATGTGGAATACGTATGGATTCATATGCAATAATATGTATATGTGAGTATATGCGTTAATGCCTTGAATAAATATGTAGATATTGATGATTAAGCTAATTGTATTGAATGAACAAGCAAAGCCAAAACACCACTGATTCGGACCAAAAAAGGGAGAGAGACAAAGAGAGAGCTTTAATATATATTTTCTATTACAATGTTCTATATCTCAAAAAGCCAACCCTTAAAAGTAGGGAAATGCCCTCTATTTATAGCTTTGCCTTATGGGCCTTACATACGATACAAAGCCCTTTTAGAATAGAGAAACCCCTAAAAGGATAAGGTAGGGCCGTACGGTCTGACACCCGTACGGTTGCCAGTACAAAATGACAGAACGGTCTTGACGCGTGGCAGTTCTGCAACTGGTTAACCGGACCAACGGCCACGTTTATTTCGGACATGAAGAAACCTGACTAACAGCCATGAGAACTTGACTAGGGGGAAATCGGACTAACGGCAACGCTGAGTTTGATCCGGAGATACCGGATCAACAGATTTACTTCTCTTTTCTTGGATCAGCCATATTCAGTGCAATCCCTCCGGTCTGAAGAAAAAACTGATTATCCTCATGCTCATTTGATCATACCCTCGGCCCCCAATCTCACCGGTCTTGCATATATCCGACTTTTACCGTATACAGAGATATTTCAAAATATTGAACAATGTTTCTTTGAGAGTCATTGGATTCTTTGCTATTGCCTAATTAGGTGTTTTACATATAGTTTCTATTAACACGTTTGTGTTCACAAATTTACATATAGTTTCTATTAACACGTTTGCGTTCACAAATTAAAAGTCCCAAGTTAATGTTATGTTTAAACCATGATAAAGGCGAATGATGACATGGAATAAGTTTTCCATAAGTAAAATGTTATATATAACGGATTAAATTATATTGATAGAACATGCATGCTGCGGAAGCATACCAGGATCATTCTTTTATGTAAATGGCGTTGTTTTGTACATCAATCCGATACAAGGGCGGCTGAATTTGTTGTCCCAAAATTTTATCATCATTTAAAATTTGAGCAACTTCAGTTTAGAAGAACTCGGTTCTTTTCTATCCTTGCGAAATCAAAAGTAAACTTTAAGGTGCGGAATAAAGTAAAGAACACGAGATTTTTACATGAAAATTACCTGTCTTAAATTAAGGGTACAGACCACGAGCTCTCCCTGAAGGGTTTCGCCCAAAATTCCACTAAAACAACGTGCCCAATTCATATTACAACTCAATAACCACAAAACTTAACTCTAAGTCTTAACCCCAATCAGTGGCGTACACAAGGAATTTTGTAAGCAGTGTCAACATTTTAATGTATGCGCATTATTGTCGCACCGGGTTCATCTAAACTTAGCACTTTCAACGTGGAGCATAAATTTATGCACAAGAATCCGTTAAAATTTGAACAAGTGATATGTATAAACATAATGGGATCAACACTAAGAATCATAAATATTGAACTCATAAAGATGAAATCCTAGATCCGCTTTTATATTTTAAAGAAGTAAAAAATGAACAAATTGAAACCACATTTTATTGGAAAAACACAATTCATATCATATGAATTTAAGCATAATGCAACAATGATCATAAATCATCTGGAAAAAAAAAACTCATTTTTTCGTATGTACATAAAACTGATTTTTGGATTATCCAATTAAAGTCATTTATAGTTCAATGGTTTTGTTGGTATTACTTATTGTAAGAGGGGTCAAGGGTTCATACCTGCTCGCCTCTATCTCTTCGTAAACTGAGGTGAAACTTCAAAAAATTAAGCAGCCACTGAGGCTCAAACTGGCAAATTGATTTACCGAAAAATTAAAGCTCAGCCACTGCGCTAAGAAGCGTCATATGTCAAGCAGTGTCACCTTCAAAATATATCTACGTTTATTAAGTTCTTGCATATTATTCCTATGCATATTTAGTAAAAAAAAAAAAAATGCAACCAAGCGGTGTCGGGTGAAACCCCTTGGCCCTTGCTAAATCAACCCCTGACCCCAACAATCATTTAATTGTTGCACCCTTAAAGTTACCTCTAACATGAAGTCAATTGTTTCAAAAAAAAAAAAAAAAAACTACAAATGCTTCTACATAAGCATATTAGGTTACAACTCGATAGCCTAAACCTATGAATTAAGACATGACTCAATGAATTGAAACACAATGACAGGAAACATGTATCCAGCTTGGTTCTTCACAGGCACTTATAAATTCTAAAAACTCTCAAAGACTTGGAACTGTCTATTAATTTTGGGACTCTGAATATCGTGATTGATCTGCAAAAATGTAATTTGAACAATATATATGCCATAATGTTTTATATAAAGCAAATAAAGATCTAATTAATTAACGTTCAATTTGAGTAGAACAAGTCAGCTGCCTAAAACTTTTTGTTAGTTTGCACGACCTACTCCCTATCCTGTGCATATACAATTTTTCCTTATAGGAGGGAACACGCTACTGGACCTATTCTATGCTAGCGTCTTTGTGGAATAAAACTGCAGATAAGTAAAGGATACACGGTAATTACGTGGAAACCACCGCGCTCAAAAAATGATAAAAACCATGACCTACAAACCTGTAGGATTCCTCCAACGACTTTACTACAACAATGAGCCAACTCCAAGTTACATTTACAACCTCTTTAACCTAACTTCTAAACCCAACCTTGCTACCCAGCCTTTGACTAGCAAGCTATCTCCAAGTAGTAAACTTCCTACTTGGAGTTACAATTGTTTGTATCTATTTGTATGCTTCTATGAAAGCGGATAAAGATACAACTTGATAGAACAACCCTAACACAAGATATCTAGACTTGTGAACTGGAGAACATTATACAGTAAAACAGTTCCTTCAATCCTTCTTCTTGCAATCCCGAATTCCTGAATATTCTTGATAAATCTCTTGATAGCTCAATATTCTGAATTCTCTCTTTGTGGGTGCACAAAACTTCTTCTTGGAAAGACCTGGGTATTTATAACATTATGCTCCGTAGGTTGTTGAACACAAAACCCTTTCCTAGTCGGTCAAAGACATGCACATAGGGTTTGTGTAGTATTTGGATTCTTGCCTTGCTGAGTCTACTTCTAATACGTGTAGAAGGCCTACTAATCCCTACAAATATGGCAAGGAAATATGAATACTTGACCACCTAGTTCTTTCCATAATTTTTCATATCCTAGTTGTTGTAGGACTTTCCCTGGAACATGTTCATGAACCTATTTCATCCACCTGGCTCGTCTGCCTCTGAAACTCTACACTTTCTGAGATAGAACATGTTCTCAAACGTGTTTCATCATCCCTTTCTCTTTTAGACTTCTGACTTCTTCTTGTGTCTGCTTTTGGTATGGGTGATGTAACATATTGATAGACTTGTTTTATCGATCATGTGTAGCTTTGTATTTGTCTGCTTCTCATGCATTTATTCTTTGTGGGAATAAATCATGCCTTCAATCTTGACTTACTTTTTGACTTCTAATTTTGTTCTTGCTCTGTTATGGAACTTATTTGCAGACCTGGTTCTACGGATGGGAATTTACGGTATGAATCTACTGACCGTAAAACATTTACGGTCCGTCAACTAGAAGCGTAAAACTGGAAGAGATGTTGAGATTTTACGCTTGAGCTTGAAGAATTTACGGACCGTATATCATTTACGCTCCGTATGTTGTCCGAGGGGGGCAGTTTTGTCACAATGTTTTTAACGACTTGGACTATTATAAATACCTAATGAGGACATTATTACAACTTTTCATCTTCTATATTCAATACGTAAGCATTAATGACTTCTTCAATATCTTGTTTTGCATTAAATATTATGAGTAACTAAATCTAATTCTACGGTTGTGAACCCAATTATGGGTGTTATATGATAGGGTGATTGGGATATAGATACGCATAATGGCTTGTTAGGGTTTACTTCTACATTATTCTTCAATGTTAGTTGATGATTGCAAACATCAACTTAAGCCATAAATCTTGATTTATTTGGGAAAATAAGTTAGGGTTTGGTACGAACAAGTAACAAGAACTCGGGGCGTTAACCCTCGTTAATATATTCACTTAGGAATAAGAGAAATTTACTTGGCACATATTAACCGTTCTTCATATCAACTCTTCTATATTTGGGAAAATCATAAAGAGAAATGCTTTCTAACTGCTGGGAAATATTAGGAAGTCAATTAAAGGTTAAGTACATTCGTAAAACAATCCATTAGAATTATATCATGATCAATACCCATAGCATTACACTTCATTTGAAGGGGACACAACCAAGGTTTCTTTATTCCAATTAATTACAATCAAAGAAAAATAGTTAGTAAACAAAACAATCATTTACAAACTCAACAGAATACGAAATTAGACCGCAATTAAGTACTCAACTACCTTAGTAACCTTTTTGTCACGTCCCAAATCTGAATGGGACAGACCATGCTCTCTATGCAACTAGTATGAACTTGTAACAGACTATATGTCATAACTTGATATACAAAAGAGAGACACAATGATTTTCGTACATATGTGACTGAATACGACAAACCCACATACACCGTCTATGAAGCGTCTAGGAATACATATGACCAAACATCTGATACAAGTGCCAGGACTGGGCCCCGGCCTACCTAAAAACTCTAACATCAATGATAATACTAGACCTGACTCGGCTCCATGTAGAAATGAAGTTTACAATCCTTTTGCTGAACATCCGCTCTACATAGCAGGAAAGTCTGCCAACCTGTAAATATGAACTTGCAATGTGGAAAATAACAAATACAGTGCCCCTGACCAAGGGATGTTTGTACAGAAAGATCGTACGGAATACGTAAGGCAGACACGAAACACATGTAATGACGTCAATGTAAAGACGATAAGAAACAGCCTGAAACTCTGAATGCCACTGAGGGCGCATGATCTGCATATTTATACTGTATATATGCGTATATAATGCATATTCTTACATATATATATATATATATATATGCGTATATAATGCCTGTTAAGCCTCTGTGGGCATCATCATCTTAAACACTAATCAGTGGTGAGTATATAACGCATGTCGTACTATATATATATGTGTGTGTGTGTGTGTGTGTGTGTGTGTGTGTGTGTGTGTGTGTGTAAAACCATCGGCCTCTGTGGGCATAACATCATACTGTAACGGCCTCTGTGGGCATCATCATATAACCAGCTGATCAGATGGTAGTGCGTATATAATACCATAACCTTTCCCATAACCCATATAAATATCATATAGTGTACGCGTATATAACGCTTGTGTGGTCATGGGGTGTGTGTGTGTGTTTATATATATATAATGCATAAGTATGATAAGAGTACATCCTGAATCTATCGGAGTGAGGTAAGGTCGTTGCACCTCCAATTAACATTATAGAACTAACAACATCAATAGGACTTACTTCCAAGGATCAAAACCATATCATAGAATCAATGTCATAACATAGAGGGAAAGAAACATATAGAGGGAAAGAAACATAACTTTCTAACATTTCTAGGAATAGAGTCGTTATAAATATTGTTCGTTTACATTTCGATTCATTCTAGTCATGCCAAAAAGGATAAGAGAAAGTGCCTTAAACATACTTTCTGCTCTTATGATAGACCTAAGGCCCTTGGAACATATGACTCCATAATAATCATGAACATAACGTATTTCATCATTTAGCTTACGGAGTTTATGACATGGAGTTAATGTATTTCCAGAAACTCTAGAACTCTTCAACGATACCTCTTGAACCTTATACGTATAACTTAACTTCAATAAAACTTATGACTCATCAACGATAGGCCAAAACTAGTCATTTGATTCATCTTACCTTCAGATCTACAACCAAGCAACTACAACCAGAAACTAGCCATACTACTGGTCCTACACATCATTCTATTCCCCATTAGCATTTTTAGGAGCTATCAACATAGCTTATCTTAAGTGATCCCTCTATACCCAATTCTTATCATGTAGAACTTTTGATATCATTTATCTTAGCTAATGTTCTACAATAACCTTAACCATACTTTAGAAACCTTCAACATTATTCTACCTAACCAAACTAACATAACTCATCCTAAGGGATGCTCTACGACCCAACAATGGTAACCTGAGTATCATCAATCAAGATTTATCTTACGCTATAATCTATAACCTCTTAACCCCATGAACACCAGCCATAGGGTGATGTTCTTCTTAGTTAATACTCTACTGTCCCATTATCATAGTTCATACCTACCGACGTACTTTACCTTATTCAAGGTTGGTAAGTTCTCACTATCCTTCAACAACTGTCACACAATATATCTTAAGTATTGGTCATCTTAGGCAACATTCTACAAATCCCTTTAATGTTGATACAAATACTTCCAACACGTTTCACCTTAAATCGAGGACTATAAATCCATAATGACAATTTAACACCGTCAATATGAATTTCCTTAGGTAACGGTCTAGAATCAACATTCTGGAACCCATCAATAAGAGTGGAATAATTACACGAGGTATCGATATCAAGGCACATGACGAGACGTTTCTTCAACTTATGAAACCCATGACATTATGGACTGATATATTTCTCATAACTCAAGACTACATAAGACGTATGAGGGAATGTACAACAAAATTTGCAAGCTATCAATATCATCCACCAAAGGGGAAACTCTACTTCCATATGATAACTCGGAACTTGACTTCTAAGAGTAATACGCTTGAGAGACAACTGATTTTAGATGTAGAACATTTCTTAAGAAACTCATAAGATTTATAACATAGAATAAATACACTATAAGCTCTAGACTTCATGGTTCGTATAAGCAACAATTAACACACGTCGTGCCGTAGTGGCGAGTCAAGGAATAGCCTCAGGTACCTTTAAATTGACCTTTCCACCGAGATGGAAAGACCAGCCTCTTTCACAAGCCAAGCTACAACAAGAAACAACACTACTATCAACAAGGGAAACATAATAACTAGCCAACAATGGCAACTCACTCTATACAAGATTCTACAGCGTATATCTTCCCTTAACCCCCTTTCTATTCCCTCTATCACCATCAATAACAAATGAACACTAACGTACCAACCTCTCCGGCCTCTTTACACAACAAGATTAGCCCCCAAAAATGCCATACAACATGACTAGTAACTCAATTACATTAGTCAATCTTCAACTTACCAACTAGCTAATGAGCGACTAGCTCATTCTACGATAAATTGGGCAGCACCTTCCCTATTTCTTTTACTTTCCTCAAGTTCAAAATAACAACAACAACAATAATAATTACACCTCCAGAACCTTATACAATCAAATCAGCCCCAACATACTGTATATGTATAGCACAACCAACACTCAACCACATCATCTAGTTATTTAACTTACAACTTGTACCTTCTAATCATATGTAGGTCAACAAACTAACTAATATACCACATGATAATAGTTCCAGCACCTACACACAATAGAAACAGTCCTAATATAATATACAATACAATGAACAACTCAACTACATCACTCCGATTTTGACTTACCAACTAGCTAATGAGCGACTAGCTCATTCTACGATAAACCGAGCAGCACCTTCCCGATTTCTTTTACTTTTCTCAAGTTCAAAACAACAATAACAACAACAATTACACCTCCAGAACCTTATACAATCAAATCAGCCCCAACATACTCTGTGTCTATATATATATATATATAGCACAACCAACACTCAACCACATTATCTAGTTATTCAACTTACAACTTGTACCTTCTAAGCATATATAGGTCAACAAACTAACTAATATACAACATTATAATAGTTACAGCACCTGCACACAACAAAAACAGTCCTAATATAATATACAATACAATGAACAACTCAACTACATCACTCTAATATCGACTTACAACTTGTAGCAACTAAGTCATTCTTAAAACATCAAACTAGCTCATATACAATATGCTAATATCTCCACCATCTTAATCATAACAAGGAAAGCCCCATAATATCGTAAAATCAGTTCCCATATATTATACAACAACATTAATGCGTAACTACATCATTCAACCAACAACTTCCAACCTGTAGCAACTAAGTAACTCCAAAATATCAAGCTAACTCATATACAACAACTTAATACCTCCAGCATCTAAACGATGACAAGAACAGCCCACAACTTTGCACAACAACACCTCTTAACTCAACTTAAACATATAACCACTAATTTATTCTTCCACATCAACTAAACACATCCAGAACTCAAGTAAACATATAAAAATGAAGAAGAAGATGACTCTTACCTTAAATGTCTAGATTCACACCTTAGCAAGGCCTTACTTCAACTAAAAGCAAGCTCAAATCTAGCAACAATGAGGAGAACATCAACTGAGCTAGAACCATAGTTTATTTGGGACAATATCTATGTGATTTGCGTTTGGATTTCTCCTAGAATCATGTGTGAACTCTTTGGGAGTGTTTTAGGAGTTCAACTAGATTGGGAGAGAGAGGAAAGGGAGAGAAAACATATGGGTTACTGGCTGCAGGTGGAGAGAGATGAGAGATTATGAGAAAAATGAGAAAATGGGTCAGATCATGACCTTATAAAGTCCCTTAGCTTACCCTACTCTTGCCCTTTTAATTTGGGCCTTTTCTTTTTAAGTAAGTGACACACCTGTTTACTTGTTTAACAAAACAATCTGGTCCTTGCCTTTGTTAAGTAGGTGATGCACCTACTTCTCACTTATTTAACCTAGAAGTTTGCTAATTTACTCTAAACACGTGTGTCGTCCTTATTTAATAACTAGGACGTAAAAAAGTACGTCAAGTAGGTAGGATATGTAAGAAAGTAGCTTGAGCATGTAGAACGGATAACTAAGTAGCTCAAGCACATAGGACGTCTAAGCGAATAGGTGAAACACATAGGTGAAGCTAGTAGATCTTCTACCTTTGTCCGACATTACAATTGTTTATGAATCCCATTTATCTTACTAGACTTAACATTTCCATATACTTCAACCCTTACACAGCAACTATAACCTTACCCTTCCATATTCAAATGATCTCGTCGACTTTGACTTAGTCGTACACACGTTGAGTAGCATGGGGTGTTGCATCCCCCCCCCTCCTAGGAACGTTCGTCCTCTAATGTTGGATAAGAACTGGAGTCTCTAACACATTGATAGCACATCTAATGCACGACTGACGTGCAAAGGACTTTTGCGACTAGTCATACTCTCATAAAGAGGGATAACTTCTTAAAACATCACTCTATTTCACAATCTGAGATGTGAAAGAAGGGTAACATTTCCTAAATTCTCAGTTGTCTCCCAATTATAAGTGTGGCGCGCAACACACCCATAAGTAGGACTCTACTAGACACGACTTCATAGACTCCCTAGGACTGAACTGCTCTGATACCACTCTGTCGCGTCCCAAATATGAATGGGACGAACCATGATCTCTATACAACTACTATGAACTTGTAATAGACTATATGTCATAACTTGAGATACAAAAGAGAGACATAATGATTTTCGTACATATGTGACTGAATAAAATAAGCCCACTTATACCGTCTATGAAGCCTTTACCAATACCTATGACCAAACATCTGATACAAGTGCCAGGATAAGGCCGTGCCTACCCAAAATCTCTAACATCAATGATAATACTAGACTTGACTCAGCTCCATGTAGAAATGAAGTTTAGAATCCTCATCCGCTCTCTATAGCGGGAAAGTCTGCCAACCTGTAAATATGAACCTGCAATATGGAAAATAACAAATACAGCGCCCCCGGCCAAGAGACGTCAGTACATAAATATTGTACCTAGTACGTAAGGCAGACATGAAACATATGTAAAGACACCAAAGTAAAGAGGATAAGAAACAACCTAAAACTCTGTTGAATGCCACTGAGGGAGCATGATATGCATACTTATATTGTATTTATGCATATATAACGCCTGTCAAGCCTATGTGGGTATCATCATCCTAAACGCTGATCAGTGGTGCATATATAACGCCTATCGTACATATATATATATATATGCAGTATATAATTCCATCGGCCTCTGCGGGCATCATCATCATCATATAACCAGCTGATCAGGTGGTAGTGCGTGTATAACGCCATAACCTTCCCTCTAACACAAGCCGAAAAGGCTATCAACATATAATGATACAATAATATATAGACCGAGAAGGTCATAGAAGGTCTAACTGTACACATCTGTCTACCAGCCTCTACTAGAGTGTGTAATATAAAAAGGACGAGACAAGACCCCGCCATGCCCACATGTACACAAAAGAATCATACCAAACTGAACTGTAACTCGAAAACAAGTGGAGTGCTCCTATACAAACGTTGAGATGGCAGTCTAAGGGTCTGAACCGTCTCCCTATATGCCTACGGGCATGAACGCAGCATCCACAAGCAAAAGGACGTCAGTACAAACAAAGTACAGAGTATGTAAGGCATGAGAGTAACATAAGAGAGACATAAGAAAACATAGAGTAAATGAGTGCAACCTATACGTTTGAACTACTTCTGAGTGTCAATGATATGCATAAATACTGTGCATGAATGCATGAGGTCATACATATACATATGCGTATAAAAATGTCTGTCAAGCCTCTGTGAGCATCCCATTGTATCGTATCGGCCTCTGTGGGCATCATCATCATCGTATCATCATATGAACAGCTGATCAGGTGGTAGTGCATATATAACGCCGTCACCTTTTTCATACCCTATATATATATATACATATATATATGTATATATATGTATATATATACATATATATATGTATATATATATATATATACATATATATGTATATATATGTATATATATATATATATATATATATATATATATATATATATATATATATATATATATATATATATATATATATATATATAAGGTATAAGGTATAACGTGTGAGGGGTCACGAGTTTGTATATATATACATAATAATAAAATGCAATGCATAAACATGCTAAGAGTACAAGTAACTCTAGAGATCAGACTGGTTCTAAAGAAAGACTTTCTGAAGATAACAATATGGAATATGAATCAAATGGGTCATCCTTAACTCTAAGAGTAGAACCATTATGGATTAACGTTACGTGTACGTCTTGTTCATAAGGATCATGCCAAAAAGAAAGAATGGGACAGCCTTAACATACCTCATCGTCCACTTAACCAATTTACGCCTATCCTCTCGAGCTAACAATCTATATTCAAGATGATTCACACTAAGGTTAAGTCGTTAAAACACTCATAAGGTCAAGCTAAACTGATAGGTGAGTTAACGAAATTTGGGCAGCATTTTCCTTATATCATTTACTTCCATCAAATTCCAAAACAACTTCCAAAACATCAACAACAACAACAACAACAATACCATAACTAAGAGATTATATTCAAACTAGACTCAAATCAGTCCCAAAACTTCCTTTCATACTCAATCGATAACCAATACTTCCATACACATTTTCACCTTTTAAAGCTTGCTAAACCTTCAAATCAACTCAACATAAGAAATAGAGTGAAAAACATACCTTATAGATTGAATATCTTCAACTTACACAATTTTCTTGAAGACCAATTCGCCACAACTTCAACTAGAAGCAAGAACAATCACTTTCCACCAACTAGTTAAGGATTTTAGGGCTTGGTCTTCTCTTGAAATAGTTTAGGATGTTTATGGATGATTAGGGATGGTTGAAAGAGCTTGGAGAGATACTAGGGATCTGATTGTAATGAAAAATCAGCACCAAGTCGTGGCTCTTTAATTTATAACAAAAGGAAAAATTTCCACTGCCTCAATTCCACGGCTCACTTTCATGGACGATGAATTATTTCACTGGCCGTGAAACCACTCCAGAATCTCCACCTTATTGCCACCATTTTATGATGGCCAACCACCACTTTCACGGCCCGTGAAATTATTCACGGTCCGTGGAAGTGGCCATTAAATAGTCTCAGTCAAATTTTCTGACCAAACTTATTCTTATCGATTCGTTTGACGTCCAACCTTCAAACTGTCTTCCAAACATGTTTAAGGACTTATATAACTCCAAGATATACCCATATTCCTCATACACAACTTCCCAAATGACCTCCAATATGAACTCACGAAAACCTACTTAAAATGAAGCTTTAACGGACGTGAAAAACGAGGTGTAACAAGGCCGTCATGCAATCATTAATCAAATGCGGCCCGAGTCCAATCACGAACCGGTGTACCAAATCCTCCATCTCAGCTAGAATCGTAGGAGCATACCTGGCTATTGAGTCAAACGAAGACTGTACTCCCGAACACTCATATTCCCCTGGTGTAGATTCAGAAACTTATCAACTAAAGCCCATCGGGTCTCCAATAGTAGATAGTGACAAAGAAAGGCCTCAGTGAACTCCTGCCATACCTGTAGAGGTGCATTAGTCCCTCTAGACCACTCCCAAGTCCCATACCACTGGACGGCAACATCTCACAAATGGTAGGAAGCCAACTCTATTGACTCAGTGTCAAAAGCATGCATTACCCTTAATGTCCTCTGCATTCAATCTATAAAATTCTGCGGGTCCTCATCTGGGTTTGATCCTGTAAATACTGGAGGGTCCAAATTGATGAAGTCTCGAACCCTGAAACTAACAGCCCTGTCAGCATAACAGGCACACGTACCCTGACACTAGGCTTGGGCAGCCACTAACTGAGTCAATAACCGAATGGCATCTCGCATCTCCTGGCTGAGTGCATCATGTGGAGAAACTGGGGGTGTTGTAGCTGCATCCCATCTGAGCTTCTCTGGAGCGGGCGGAGTCTGAAGACTGAGATGGGGCCTCACTTTGAGACTCACCCTAGCCCACATCTACAGTTGGCATCAGACTGGTACCCTCATCTGCCACAGCCTTTCCTATCTGGCTAGCTAAAGCTTTCCTCGTCACAGGCACCGCTGTAATCAAAACACGTTATTAGAAAGATTAACCCTTACGACACAGCTCTAGCGCACGATCTAAGATAAGAAGGAAAGATAACCATCCTAAATGCCCTGCAACCTCCTGTTGATCAGTGTGGTGCAAAACACACTCATAAACAAGACTATACTTGACACGGCTTTTAGACAATTCTAGGACAGAACTGCTCTGATACCAAGTTTGTCACGACCCAAACCGAAAGGTCATAACAAGCACTCGGGCCTTACTTGTTGAGCACCACTAGACATCCTTTCATAACATAACCATAACAAAGGTGGACCAGGGTCATCATATGACAACTTGCTTACTCATACGAAAAATAAACTGGGAAGGGACACAACCCAAAAGGACATATATACATAAGTATGTTGAACATGATAGTACGAGCCGACAAGGCTACCACAGACATCTATATAACAAAATACGGGCACAGAAGGCCATCCAATGTCTAACTATGCCATAACTATCTACAAGCCTCTACTGGAGTACATGACATAATAAGGTCGGGACAGGGCCCCGCCATACCTATATATACAACTAAAATACTGTAGAAAGACACGATAGTAACTCCGAGACAAGTGGAGTGCTCCAATATCAACTGAACAAGTAACCTATTGGTGTGGACCGTCACCCAGTCTACCAGAACTTAGGGGCATGAAACACAACGTCCCCGTGCAAAAAGAGGGTCAATACGAATAAAATACTAAGTATGTAAGGCATGAAGGTAACATAAAGGGGACATAAAAGTAACATAGGATAAAAGGGATATAACCTGTATATCTTAATTTCCCCTAAAGGACAATGATATGCATAAGTACTGTATACGTGAGTATATAATGCCTGGTCATAGATATATATATTGTCACGACCCAACTAGAGGGCCGCAACGAGCACCCGGTGCTAGCCCACCCGAGCACCCCTTAACATACTTTCACATCACATCTAGGTGAGCCACATAGTTTAATCATGCTTTTCATTCATCATTCATATTAATCCCATTGGGCGACAATTCACTTATATCATCATTAACAACTTTGCCCATATCAATATGCATAAGCCGACAAGGCTAACAAAAATAACATCCCAAAATATAGGCCGACAAGGCCAAACATACCTAACCATATACACATGTCTACGAGCCTCTAAGAAGAATACGTCATATCATAACATATGGGCGGGACAGGACCCCGCCGTGCCCATAAATATGTACACAAGAGAATCTGTACCAAAAGCTATAGCTCCGAAAGAATTGGAGCTCTGCTATGTAGTCTCTGAGAAATATAGCTATGGATCGAGTCTGTCTCCCTGGCCACCTGTAGGCATGACGCAGCGTTCACAAACAAAAGGACGTCAGTACGAAAAATGTACTGAGTATGTAAAGCATGATCAACATCAATATGAAAGCATAATAGATAACATATGAAATAGCATAGTATGGGAGATAATGGTATCATCGCCGTAGCACTTACTTGCTTTCCATAGGGACATTCCATTTCTATTGCGTATCCGTGTTCATACATCCATATTTGTACTCATTTACCTTTCGTATCCATTTTCGTATTCGTATTCATATTT
Organism: Lycium ferocissimum; assembly: GCF_029784015.1. Classification (NCBI taxonomy): domain Eukaryota; kingdom Viridiplantae; phylum Streptophyta; class Magnoliopsida; order Solanales; family Solanaceae; genus Lycium; species Lycium ferocissimum. The sequence goes on from NC_081352.1 coordinate 9,962,486, forward strand.
CCATTCATACGCGTATTCATATCATTTACATCTCATATACATTGCATATACATAGCCTTTACACAACATTTGCATATACTTAGCATATTCGTTCTCATATTGATGTCATATACATAGCATATATATATATATATAGCATGCCGGACCACGAAGGTTCGGTGTTTCACATAGCTGGCCCTACCAAGGCTCAGTGTCATACCTGGCCCTACCAAGGCTCAGGGTTGTCCGTACCCAACTGCAGTGGTGCAAGCGCATCGTCATATATAGATATATATACATATTCACTATATTCTACCCGGCCACATAAGCTCGGGGTTTCATAATAGCCATACATAGGCACATATACATATAAGCTTCTTTAGCATTATTACTATCGTCATTCATTACATCTATCCTTAAGTATTTCTCATCGTATAAGAGACCTTACTAAAATCGTATCATATCGAGAATCGTAAGCTTAGTAGCTTTTAGAGATAAGATCATTGGAGAACATCGTAAGCTCATAGAAGGATCGATATTTGGTCAAATAACCATGCCTTATGAAAGAAGGGTTAGCCTTACATACCTTTCCGTTTAACTATTCTATCACTTGTGTTATATCCGGCATTTTAGCATATTCGGAAAATGCGAAATAATTTCGATTTGTAAAGAATAAGGTCATATGTTGATTGGGATTAAGATATGTGTGTGTTGTTCATGAAAAATAGTGGTGTGGAAATACGGAGGAAGGCCAAGGGCAAAAATCGGAATTTTGGAAATTAGTTTCGAGAATTGCAAAATATGATCCATAGGTAATTGGGCTAAAAAAAAAAAAGGAAATTGAGGCCCAAGTGTTAAGGGGTGGCCGGCCATGTTTGGCCCAAACCCATGAGAAATTAGTCATGTGATTAGTCACATGACTAATTAATATAAGATGATGATTATGGATATTCATCCATAGATCATTCAAGAAGCAAGAAGAAGAGAAGAGAAAAAAAGAAAGGAGCATTCGGCTCCAAGGAAAGAAAAAAAAAAGAAAGAAAATTTCCTAGCCTTCAATCTTGATCCAAAAATCTCATCCTTCTTGAATTCTTGACAAGTGCAAGACGCTCTTCGACGTGGCATAATTATTTAAGTGAGGAAGTTACGTTTGTGGCAAGTGGAAGTTGGAAGAAGAGGTAAGAATTTCATGTTCTTTACATGTTATGGAAGGTTATATATATTGTAGTATGTAGAATTGAATGAAGACTATGAAAATGTTATGTGTTGGAAGTGAGCCGTGTAGGTGTGCTATGTATATGTGGCCGTGTGGCATGTAGAATTGGGAAGGAGATGAATTCATTTTATTTAGTGTATTAGTTGTGTTGTTATGGTCTTGTGATGTAAGTGAAAGATTAATGGCCTAAGTTAGCATGAAAATTGATTGTAAATGTTATGAGAAATTTATGTGACTTTTATATAGTTTTTATATAATGATGAAAGTAAGATCTTAGAGGTGAATTATGATTATGATTTATGAAATTGGAAGATGGAAAAATGTTATGAATGTGCATGTTGAAGATTAGAGGTTTTGGATGAATTATGGTTTGACGGAAACCTTGCATATTTTGAGTGATAATGAGAAATGTGTCCGAAATGTATTTGAATGGCCTTGTATTAGTAGAGGAATATGAAAACGTTGACATTGGATGAAAGGTGTGAAGTTAGAACGGAAGTTAATGCATTATGTAGAAGGAAAGACTAATTGTGTTAATATGTGTTTTGTAGCGATTATTGGTGTTGTTGTTGGGTTGGTTGTTGTCATTTAAGCCGAGTTTAATTCTCGGGGATGTTGGATTTATAGGGGAGATGAGCGCCCAAATTCTTGTAGACAAATAAGGGCTAAGAATAAGCTCCCCAAAGGCATATGATTTACATTTGGTAACTTTGACCATTTGTGCATTCTAGACGAAACGGATTTGAGTTTAAGCGAGCATAAGACGTCCGTAAGGTATGTAAAGCCTACCTTTTCTTCATTTGGCATGTCCTAGTCATACTAGGTTAAGATGGAATCCCTCGGGGATAATTCTCGCTCTTGGAAATTCGAGTTTGATTTTGAGTACTATTCATTCAGCACATTTGAACTATAATCTTTGCATTTGGTTAAAAGAATGCTTAAACCTCCATAGCTTCCGCAAATGTATCCGAAATGCTTCGAAACTCTCACAGATGACTTTATGGATCCTAATGTTTACAATTTATGTCCGCCGCCTCGACTTGACCCGAGGTGGGCCCGCAAGTCCCGAGACTTCCCTTATTTGATTTGTTTGGTTCGTTTCCGTACGATATGAAAGGAAAATGTTTGCCTATGACTCTAAGGTCCGTTAGAAATGTCCTATAACGTTATTTGAACGTTCCTCACTATGAATGATACTAAATTCCCGAAGAATGACCTACGATGTGTTTTTGAGAAAAGTTGATAATTTAAAAAGTCCGCAACTTTTGTATGTTAATCGTTAGCTCGATACTCAATTTGAGCCCTCCGAAGTTAATATATATGTATATGAGATTATGCGTCAAGTCCTGGAATTTACTTTTGATATGCATATGGTTTCTGCACTACTCCGCTCGTGCCAATTATTATGATTTCGTTCGCCGGTGCCCGAGCCGGTTTTGTGATCGTGCGCATTGTGACACATTCTAGAAGAAGCACGATGTGTTACGGCTTTCCGAGACCTCGCCATAGGGCCGGTTACCGTTTATGGTGTTATGATGTGATATGGCATCCGATATGTTCCGATGATTTGATGTGTGTGACGTTATGATGTGTTCAGAGATGTACGGAGCTTTGAAAACTTCTCGGAGTATGATGTGTTGTGGCGCCGTGGGGTGACCACGTTCCGAGCCCTATGCATGATTTTTATTTGCATTCCGTACATTTGCATTCCGCACAAAGTTTGATCTGGCATTTCGTATTTGTTTCGTATCTTCCGACCCGCTCATGATTTGGATTACCGTACCTCCCGCTTTACATACTCGCACTTCTTTCGTACCGACCCCTTTCTTCTGGGGCCGCGTTTCATGCCCGCAGTACGTACGCTCGGTTGGGTGATCCTCCGGTTTAGGCTACCCATTCTCGCTACTTTGGAGTGCTCCCTCGATCCGAGCCCACATTTGGTATATATGTTTTGCTATGCATATTCCGTACATTCGTTACTATTCGGGTACGGCGGGCCCCGTCCCGTCATATGTTCGTATGTTCTCGTCTCGTTTGTAGAGGTTACCGTAGTCATATTTGTGGGTCATGGGTCCGGTTTGTTCGTATGAGATTCTGTTTTGCGTCCTTAAGCGGCCCCGTATGCTACAATGGCCGATGTGGCCCACATGTTTGTATGTATGTGTATGTCTGGGCGATGTGCATTCCGCCGCCTTTGATTTTGATATGATGATTCCGCACGGCGACCGCTTAGGATAGCATTCGTTTCGCATTTGTGTGATGTCCGCTATCGCTATCTACGTATAATATCTGTTAAACCTGGATATGCTCTAACACAACAATCTGGTTCGTAAGTTTGTTTGGGTGCCTAAGTAGGGCACCAGTCACGGCCCACGGGGCTGGGTCGTGACAACTTGCACGTGCTTCTTCAATGTTCACGTTTCTACCTTCATTAAAGTGCATACTAACATTAGAGAGCCGACAACTTAGCATACATGACTAAGACTTAGAGAAAATTGGGCAACGTCTCCTTTATTTATACAACTTCTTCCATATTATATATCAACTCCCAAACATCAATAATAACTCTCACGACATCGTCACAATAGCCTTTATTTAACTACATTATCCTTACTTCTCAACTCACTTCAATTCACCCATATTCATGGTCATATCACACAATTACGTTCATTCATATACAAGGTCTATTCCATGTTCTCAACATCATTTATAACATGATTATAATCATAATGTATAAAGAATCATGACTCATTCTAAACAATTACTCAAAGATGACACTATTCCCACATTCATGACCCATTTCCTATTTCCTTATATAACCCAAGTGTTTCAACTTTCAAATACCTTAAACAACATTAAAATGTCATAAAACTTACCTTAGATGGTGTAGGAATGGACCTTGGGTGCAAACACTTCACTTGAGAAAAACCCTAGTTTCACCTTCCCTTGGATTTCTTGTTTTGGATGAACTTTAATGGGTTTCTTACACTTGATTCACTTAACTTGATGTAGTTGATCACTAATATCTCTTGAATTTGTGTGGGAGAAATATTCTAGAGAGTTCTAGAGAGAAGGTGTGAAATGTGGAAATGAAATAATGAACTTGGTCCTCTTTTTAATAACTCAGCAATCTGATCCGTCGAGACATTATACGGACACTTATACGGTCCGTATAAGTGACCGTGAAATGGTCCTTTTATTCACCCTTCACTGTGACCATTATACGGTCCATTATACGGGCCGTATAAATTTATACGATCCTTACATTATACGGTTCGTATAATGAGCAGTATAACCCACCAGTCCACTGAACTTGTTCTCGTCACTTCATTTGATCTCCAATCCTTATGGAACCTTCTCAACACTTGTTTAACACTTCATTAACAATCTAAGGGGCATTATAACTCTTCCCCAAAACATCATTAAGCCGTCATTAATTCGATACTCGCAAATCTTGCCCGACACATGACATATACCGTACTTTCCTTAACAACTTTCGTCTCCTACTTCAAATGTCTTTGAAATCTTATTTAGAATCATCAAATGCTATTTCTTACTTATCGAACATCATATACTTCATGCTCTTCACTAGCCTATTCACTGTGCATCAACGGAAAAATTTTCGAGGTGTAACATATATGCGTATATAACTCCTGTACAAGCTTCTGTGGGCATCATTATCCTATCCGACTGATCAGTGGTGCGTATATAATGCTTGTCGGATATATATATATGCATATAACGTCATAGGCCTCTGTGGGAAATCATCATCATAATATCACATATATATAATGCATAAGTATGATAAGATACATTATGAGTCTGTCGGAGTGATGTAAGGTCGTTACACCTCCGATTAATGTTATGTGACTGACATCAATGCCATTACAAGACTCTATATAACTCACAAATCAGGAATGAACTCTATTGAAGCAATACTATCTAATCGTGAAGCATCATGAAGACTTCTAGCTACTAAAAATGGAAACGTTATGGGATAGTGTTACGTTTACGTTCCGCTCATATAGATCATGCCAAAATAATAAGGTTAGCCTTAACATACCATAAATCGACAACACAATACCACAACAAACCTTTCGAACTAGTACTCCAACCTGATAACAAAGGAAGGCATTTACAACTTAGATGGTACTAGTATATCACCTATATCAAACGATAAATCGATTCTAAAATGAAATGGGTAGCATTTCCCCTATTTCTTAATCATCACAACGCATCCAATAGCCAACAATCAACACAACAACCTCATATGATCCTCTTTTAAACTCATATCAACAATATTTAGAGATATACAATAAAACAGCCCGGTATATGCTTCGTATACGACACCTATACACCTCCTTCTTCCAAATACACCAAGTATAACAACCTCAACACAATATCAACATCAACTACTATCCTTGCAACAAGAATTTAGCTCAAAACACATTAATAACATGGCTCAAAACAGATTACAACTCAACATAAACTCAAGTTCATATTTAAGCATTCCCTCCAACTTATTTCCGTCCAAACGTAGTATAAATATCAAATAAACTCATAAATATGGAAATAAGATGAATTTTTACCCCGAGGACTTAAGAACACAGCAATTCCAAGATTTCTTCACCTTAAAGTATCCTCGAAAGCTACTACAAGAAGGAGAAAAAAGCTTCAACAATACTTCAAAAACTACTAGCACTTGATTCTCACTTTAATTCCTTAACTTCACTTCGGGGTTGATTACATATGTTGGATAGGGTTTCTAGGAGTATTAGGGGTCCGGGGAAATGAAGAAAATGAGATATAATGAGGAGAGTACGAATTATATACTAAAAAGGGCTGCCACTGAATTCAATATATAATCTATATATAAGGACCGTATATTTGGTATGACCCCCACTGACTTCAACATAAGATCCATACATACGGACCGTAAATAATAAACGGTTCATATAATTGAACCGTAAATTGCCAAAGCGGCTCAACCCTATTGTTATCAAAATACGATGGGCGTCAAACCTAATATATGGTCCGTATTCCATATACAGTCCGTAAAACCTAACTTTTATCGAAACACATTCTCATCAATTCGTTTAACCTCTAATCCTTCTGACACATACTAAGAATGAACTTAAACCCTCGTATATTCAAGATGAACACGTCTAATCTTATAAAACCTTAAAGATAATTTTGCTCTCTAAATCTATAACCACCAACTCCTGAAGAAAACTCAACATACAAAAGTACAAGGTGTAATAGTATGATTCACGATAGACATCTCAGGTTATTCTCGATACTCAAACTGTAGAGGATATTCTTGTTCTTATGTATCGCATGAAGACAAAAGAATCCCCTCATGATGTGGAAGGCATGCTACAAGTGTTATGACCCTAAGCATTTTAAGAGAGAGTGTCCCATAATCAGATAGGATGGAGCCCAACAGAGCTCTCGAGTTTAAGCATTTAGACCTTCAGCACAATCAGTTAGAGGAGGCGAATACTCTGGTAGGGATGGCTCATAGCCTAGCAGAGACGGTCATCAACCCTAAGAGAGATAAATCTCAGTCGGCGAGGGGTGGAGTTCAGATAGGTCATGATGGTTGTGGAGGCAGGCAGTCCGAGAGCGGACGTACCATTTCTACGCTTTTCCTAGTAGACTAAAGTCCGGGGCTTCTTATACAGTTATCACAGATGCTATTACGATTTGTAATCGGTCAACTACGATATTATTTTATCCAGGCATAGCATACTCTTATGTGTCTACTTATTTTGGTTTAGGTCTGGATATGTTATATAAGTCGTTTGATTACCCTATTAGTGTTTCTATTCCTGTTGGGGAGGGGATCGAGTGTACCGATCTTACGTTGTTACTTTGATGGGGAATGACACTTGGGTTGATTTGATGACTCTAGACATAGTAGATTTTGACATTATTCTAGGCATGGATTGGTTGTCCCTTTATCGTGCGATCTTGGACTCTCATGCCAAGACAGTTACATTAGCCATGTTGGCAGTTCCTATGTTGGAATGGATGGTGATATTAGTCATGCGCCAAAGAGGGTTATATACGAGTCTCTGGCTTATTTAGCTTATGTTAGGGAAACTAGTGCAGATACTCCTCCACTTGAGTCAGTGCCAATAGTGAGGGAATTTTTTGAGGTGTTTTTGGCATTCTACTGGGTGCTCCACCGGATCATGACATCAATTTCTATATTAATTTGGAGTAGGGCATTCAACCCATTTCTATTCCGTCATATCGGATGGCGCCAGCGGAGTTGAAGGAACAATTGTAAGATATGTTGAGTAAGGGATTCACTAGATCTAGTGTTTCCCCTCGGGGTGCTCCAGTGCTATTTGTGAAGAAGGATGGAGCCATGCGTATGTGTATTGACTATGACAGTTGAACAATGTTTCAGGGTATATTCCTCACATTAGTGACTTATTTGATCAGCTTCAGGGTACATCGATCTTCGCTAAGATTGATTTGAGGTCCCGTTAACACTAATTGAATATTAGGATGGAAGATATCCCTAAGACAGCTTTCAGGACCCAAAATGGTCATTATGAGTTCTTGATTATGTCTTTTGCACTGACAAATGCATCAGCAACCTTTATGAATTTGATGAACAATGTCTTTAAACCATACTTGTATTCTTTTATGATCATCTTCATTGATGATAGTCCGATCTACTCTCGTAGTAGAAAGGAGCACGAGCAATATTTGAGGATTCTGAAGGAGAAGCGACTCTATGCTATGTTTTTGAAGTACAAGTTTTGGCTTAGTTTTGTGGCCTTCTTGGGACATGTAGTGTCCAAGGATGGTATTTTTGTGGATTCTAATAAGATTGAAGCAGTCTGTGATTGGGTTAGACCTATTATGGCTACCGAGATTCAAGTCATATTGGCCTCTAGTTATTGTCGGCATTCTGTAGAGGCATTTTCATCCATTGCGTTCTCTTTCACCAAATTGACTCAAAAAAAAATATGGCCTTCCAATGGTCGGACGAGTGTAGGGGGAGTTTTCAAAAGCTCAAGACTTTATTGACTATAACCCTGATTTTAACTTTACCCGTGGAGGGATAGGGCTTTACCGTACATTGTGATCCTTCACGGATCAGCCTTGGGTGTGTTTTAATGAAGAAAGAGAAGGCTATATCCTATGCTTCGAGGTAGTTGAAGGTGAACGAGAAGAACTATCCCACTTATGATTTGGAGTTGGCGGTAGTGGTTTTTACATTGAATATTTGGAGGAATTATCTTTATAGTTTGCATTATGAGGTGTTTAGTGACCATCAAAGTCTTCAACACATTTTCAATTAGAGAGATCTCAATTTGAGGCAATGGAGATGGTTAGAGTTGCTCAAGGATTATTTATGTGTAGGCACGATCTTCCTTATTGGAGCAGATTAGGGCTCACCGCCATGATGCGAAGTTGTGTAAGATTCGAGACAAAGTATTGTAAGGAAAGACCAAGGAGGCAGTTCTTGATGATAAGGGTGTTTTGAGAATCAAGGGTCGCATATGTGTTCCCCAAGTGGGGATTTAATGAGATTTATCATGGCAAAGGCTCAAGCTCTAGGTACTCTATTCATCCGGGGGCTACAAAGAGGTAGTGGGATTTGAAACAGCATTAGTGGTGGTGTAGCATGAAAAGAGACATTGTGGGGTATGTATCTCAGTGTTTGAATTGTCAACAAGTGAAATACGAGCATCAAAGCCTGGTGAAATTACACAGAGGATGTCCATACCTGAGTGGAAATGGGAACGGATTGCTATGGCCTTCGTGGTAGGGTTACCAAGGATCTTGGGGAAGTTTGATGCTATTTGGGTCATTAAGGACCGTTTGAGCAAGTCGACTTATTTTCTTACCGGTTCAGACTACTTACAGTTCGGGAAAATTGGACAGAATCTGTATTTGAGAGATAGTTCATTTGCATGGGGTGCCTATTTCTATTATTTCGAATCGAGGACCAGTTTACTTCTCATTTCTAGCGATTTATGTAGAAAGAGTTGGGTACTCAGATGGAGCTTAGTACAGCGTTTCACCCTCAAACTAATGGTTGGTCCGAGTAGACTATTCAGGTCCTCGAGGATATGTTACAAGTCTGTATAATTGATTTTGATGGTCATTGGGATCATTTCTTGCCTTTGACAAAGTTGCTTACAATAATAGTTACCATTCGAGCATTGATATAACACCATTTGAGGCATTGTACAGTAGGACGTGTTGTTCTCTGGTTGGTTGGTTCGCTTCATTTGAGGTTAGGCCTTGGAGTATAGTCTTGTTATGTGGATTGGAATGTTCATGATTTGGAGTTCATGGTTGGTAAGCGGTTTTGTCAAGGTTTCACTCCAAGGGGCTCACGAGGTTCGTAAAGAAGTAAGCAAGTCAAGCCCGAGATATATTGGTCATTTTGAGATTGCTCAGTGTATTGGTGAGGTAGCCTATAAGTTTGTCTAGTGTTCATCCCGTATTTCATATCTCGATGCTCAAGAAGTACCATTCAAATGGTTCTCATATGATTCAATGGGATTTTGTGTTGCTTAATTAGAATTTGACCTTTGAGGAAGAGTAGGCTGCCATTTAGATAAGTAGATTCGGAAGTTGAGATCCAAATAGATAGCTTTGATGAAGGTTCAATGGAAGCATCATCCTATCGAGGAGTCTACCTAGGAGACCGAGTCAGACATGCGGAGTAGATATCCCCAGCTTTTCATCGATTCAGGTACTTTCTTTCTCTTTACGTTTGAGAACGAATGTGTGTTCAAGTGGTGGATGCTATAAGTTTTGAGATTTTTACCCTTTAATCCCCCAATGAACCTTCCCTTAGTTTTATTATGATGTATTTTATTTGCGGGGATGGGTGGCGTTATTTCTGAGGCAATCAGACAACTATATGGGAAGAAACCCTAGTTTTGAGTTTCTTAAGTTTTGGGTTTTGAAAGCTTAGACCAATAGTTGACTTTTGGGTATAACGTGTCTCAAAATTGAATTTCGATAGTTCCTGATACAGGCTGTACGTCCACCAAACACAGTATATGGAGGGACCTGGTTGTGTACCAGTTCCCTTATACAGTTCATTAAATAAAGAAGGCACGATTATACGGTGGAAAACTCCTTGCTCAAGGGATTAAAAATCACGACCTATCCCAGTAGGATTTCAGCTCCACTAACCGAGCAACTTCAGGTTACAACTCTATTGTAAGCTAGGAATTAACTCCCATAATCTCTCACCCTTACAATAACGCTTATGCAACCTAGGAAATAACCCTCGTAGTCCCTCCTCACTTGCAATGCTCCGATCAAGAAGCATTTCCACTTGACTAACTCTAGTCAAGGACCACTAATACACCTAGACTAACTCTAGCCTAGTGTACTACTCAAAAGCTTGTGGAAACACACTTCCAAAGCAAAGACACTTTGAGACTTGAAACACCCACAAAAGCTTCTTAAAAAGAGAAGAGAGGTTTTAATTTAACATAAACGAACAAGACATAAAACGACCCGAAAGGAAAAC
>NC_081352.1:9973300-9992168 GCF_029784015.1 Lycium ferocissimum
TTAAGTTTTTAGGAGATATATACATTTATAACATTCTAATATAAAATTTTGAGCGTAATACGAAGCCCTCGATCGACATATATACACATTTCATACGTTTTTCATAAACGAAATTTAAGCGAACTTTTTAAGCCTTGAGCAAGATATACACATTTCATACACAAAAAATTGAGCGATTATTTTAAGTCTTAAATGTTGTATTGCAGCCAGATACAATGTCACAGAATAGACAATTTTAAGGTAAATCTAACATGAACTTGAGAGGGATAAGGCACCGTTACCCCCCGAACTATACCCGAATTTGCTACGACACACCTACCTTTCCTGGTCCTATTACCTCCCTAAACTTATTTAAAACGGAATAATTACCCCCCCTAAACGCTGATGCCTCACCTCATACCTTAGAGTGACATACACTCTCCTTGCCACACATGCGTATTTATTTGTTTTCTTCTTCTTTTTTTTTTTTTTTCGCCTTACGTGTCAATTTTTTTTTTTTAAAATAAAAATAAAAATTGAATTTTCATTAAAAAAAAATGAGTTTTAAAACCCCGTCTTTTTTTTTTTAATTTGAAAATTTGTTTTTTTTTAAACCCATTTAAAAAAAAAACTAAAAACATGGATTAAAAATCAATTTTTTTTTAAAAAAGGATTTTTAAAACCCTTTTGAAAAAAAAATTGAAAATTTGTTTTTTTTTTTAAACCCGTTTTTGAAAAAGAAAAAAAAAACTGAAAAATGATTTTTTTTTTTTTAAATATGGAAAACTTGATTATTTTTTTAAAATGTCTTCAAAAATCTTGATTTTCATGATTTCATTTTCTTAGGACACTTTTATTTTTCAAATAAAATCCGGAAAAGTGTTTTTCTTGCCAAAATGTGAAAAAAACTGAATTTTTATAAAATTTTGAAAAAAATTAATTATTTTCTTAACATGTGGAAAACCCGTTTTTAAAAAACTAAATGTGGAAGACTAGATTTATTTTCTTAAGAAAATGCATTTTTAAGAAAAAAAATTAAGTTTTCCCCTTTTTTTTCTCTCTCTCAAAGAGAGTGAAACACACTCTCTTTGCCACATCAAGATTTAGGGGTAATTATTCCATTTTAAATAAGTTTAGGGGGGTAATAGGGCCCAGGGAAAGGTAAGGTGTGTCGTAGCAAATTCGGGTATAGTTCAGGGGGGTAATGGTGCCTTATCCCAACTTTATACACGAAAATGTGAGCGAAATTTTAAGCTTTGAGCGAGATACAAATGTCATACAGTTTTCATACACACAATTTTGAGCGGATTTTTTAAGCCTTGAACGAGATATACATTTTTCATACCGTTTTCATACACTAAATTTTGAGCGAGCTTTTTAAGCCTTGAGCGAGATATACACATTTTATACAACTTCCATACATAAATTTTTGAGAGAATTTTTTTAAAAAATAAAAATAAAAAATATTTTTTTGAAAAAATAAATTTTTTTCTCTAAAAAAGCATGTTTTGTATAGAGTTTGTAATGTTATGTTTTGTAAATAGAAAACTTTTGTCACGTTTCGTAAATATTTCTCCTTAATATGTATATATACGTACTTTACCCTTTGAAAAATTTATAACTTAACACTAACCCGTTTGGCCATGAGAATTATTCACTTTTTTTGGGAATCTTTTTTTTACTTTATTTAAAAATTAGCATTTATCCATGAAATTTTTTGAAAAATACCTAAAATCATGTTTTCACTTTTTTTGCACTTTTTGTACATTCAAACAGCCAAATATTACTTTTGCAAAAATCATAACCAAACACAACTTCATCTTCAATTCCAACTTCGAAAATTTCAAATAAAGTAAAAAATATTTAATTTATATGGCTAAACTGCTTATTTTGAAATAAACAAAAAATTATTTCAAAAAAAGTAAATAATTCTTAGCCAAAACTGCAAAAAGACTGCTTAAATAAAAATTCCAAACATACAAACAACAGTCCCAATTCCCAAAAGAAACCTTGTGAATTACTCAAAAGAAGCTTACAAGTCATAAAGTGATTCCATTAGTAATGGAGTAACAAAGGAGGGAAAAACTTGTCCGCATCGGCTGTATACACCCAACTAATAAATGATATTTGTCATGTTAGTTAATTATAATTATTAACACTTAACTATAGTTAACCAAGTATTTTGCACATGATCTTAATTAAGATTATTACCAAAGTATATTAACCGTAACTCGACAAGTAGAGTACTTTTTAAATAATTAAGTTGAACATTTGTTTCAACTTTGAATACTTTTTAAATATTTTTGTTTTCTTCTTAACTAATATATTTTACAACATGTTTGGGTTTGTTCCTTTTCTGATGATCATCAAAACAGGTGCGCTCTATTTAACAATAGACATCGCAAAAAAGTACGTAGATTTACACTTAACATAACTAGAGTATGGGATTTACTCCTATCTACTGTATATGCAACGTTTTTTGTTCTTTTTCATCATGCGGGATTCCCTTTCAACTTGAACAAAATATGATCTTTAATTTTGCATATTTTTGCTTGCATATGTACTTCATGAAGTATGAAGTTAAGAAATCACCTGTTTTAAGTCAATTTTTTTTTTTTATGATTGATGAGCTTAATTTGAATCCAACGACTTCAAGGATGATGCAAAGCTTCAGAATTTGCACACTAGACGAAGAATGAATCCGACGACGGCAACCCTAAGTTGTGATGTTACTTTATTAATTTTGCTTCCTTTTTAAATTTATTTCTTTATTAACTTTGCTTCCTTTTTAAATGTTTTCTTTATTAAAATTAGGACTCTAAACCTTAGTTTATTATCTATGGTTAATTTAATTGAGTTGGGTGTATACACCCGATGTGGGTAAGTTTTTTTTCAACAAAGGACGTGACACTTCAAATCTGAAACAAACATTTTTCCTGCTCGTGGCTATTAATTCCCACAAATAAGGAAAATAATATTTTCTTCTTCTCAATTTATGGGAAGGTGTTTGAATATGAATTTTAAAATTTGTGGTCTAAAATAAGTCATAAATTTTCTTTGTGATTATAAATCCTTATAAATGAGAAATTTAAAGTTAAATTGTAGCGAAATATGAAAAGATAACATTCTTTTTTAGACTGATCAATAAAGAAAGATTGAGATGGTAGAAGTAATTCACGAAACATTAAAGGGAAAATGACATAAGGTACCTACTTAAGACTCTTTATTACAAATTATATAGATAGTTTTCCTTATTTATAAAACATAACATATTTTACGAAACATGATGGATTTTCATACATTTTTCATTTTTTTTCCAGAAATATATATTTTTTTTTAAATTAAAATTATTTTTTGAAAAAATATATATTTTATTTTAAACTTTTAAAAAAAAATTATATTTTTTAATTTTTTTTTTAAAAAAAGTTTTGCTCAAAGGCTTAAAAAATTACCTCAAAGTTTTGTATATGAAAGCTGTATAAAAAATGTATGAAGTGTGTATGTGTGAGCAAAATTTTTACTATAATTTTTATACACAAAATTGTGAGCGAAAACTTTAAGCCTTGAATATTGTATGAAAGTTGTTACAACGTTGTTGTAGTTGTATTAATTTTCCAGAAACCTAATATGAACTTTATATATGAAAAATGTGAATGAAATTCTAAGTCTTGAGCGAGATATACTCATTTCATACCGTTCTCATACATAAAATTTTGAGCGTAATGTTTAAGCCTTAATTGAGATATACACATTTCATATACAAAATTTAAGCGAACTTTTTAAGCCTTGAGCAAGATATACACATATCATACACAAAAATTTGAGCGATTATTTTAAGTCTTGAATGTTGTATCAAAGTTGGATATAATATTGTTGTAGTTGTATTAATTTTACAGAAATCTAACATGAACTTTATACACGAAACTGTGAGCGAAATTTTAAGCCTTGAGCGAGATACAAATTTCATACTGTTTTCATACACACAATTTTGAGCAGATTTTGTAAGCTTTGAACGAAATATACACATTTCATACATTTTCATACAGTTTTCATACACTAAATTTTGAGTGAGTTTTTTTAAGTCTTGAGCGAGATATACACATTTCATACATAAATTTTTGAGCGAATTTATTTTAAAAAATAAAATAAAAAACTAATAATTTTTAAAAAAATTAAAATAATTTATTTTAAAAAAAAAAATTAAAAAAAAAAATATTTTATTTTTAAAAAAGCATATTTTGTATAGGATTTGTAATGTTATGTTTTGTAAATAGAAAACTATCGTCACGTTTTGTAAATATTTCTCTTTAATATGTATATATACGTACTTTACCAAACATTAAATGGAGTAAGATTTTGCATAGCAACAGCCACGTGTAGGCTTCCTATTGTACTCTTAAGAGCTATGACGATGACAAAACATTCGGATCGGCGCTTATTTATATTAGTAATTAAGAGCTGTGAGGATGACGAAACATTTAGATCGACGCTTATATATATTAGTAATATGTCATGTGGTGTTGAAATTAAAAAAATTACTAATATAGAATATAACATTCCATTTTAAAGAGAATTAAAAAAAGGGAAAAGGCTCAAATATGCCATCAAACTATCGGAAATAGCTCATTTATGCCAACTGGCAAATAATTATGGAACATTTATTATCAACTGGTATCGAATGGCTCATTCCGGCGTCATTTTTTGATAAAGTCGATTTTACAATCACAGTATATGACGGTCAATCACTAATTAGAGGTCACATCGTTTAATTAACCAATACAAATTAAATCTATAAATTATTCTTAAAACACGACTCAAATTTGAAATTGGTTTAATTAAATGACATGGACACCTAATTGGAGGCCAAGTGTCATATGCTGTATTGTAAAACCCGTTGATGAAAAATGGCATGGATGAGTCATTTGCGATAGTTCGATGACATAAATGAGCCAAACTATTGACGAATGGCATAAATGGTACCATTTTCGATAGTTCAATGGCATATTTGAGCCTTTTCCGTTAAAAAAATAACACTTGCCTGTAAAATAACGAAATGATGTTAATAAACATCATTTGAGTCGAGTTTCTATCTTCCAAGGTAGGACAAATTTTGCATACACTGTACTCTCCCTAGATCTCACTTTGTGAATTTCACTAGATAAGTTATGGTAAAGTAATTTAAGATAAACATCAAATGCCAGTAAAGTTTGGGGAAAACAACACCAAATATCCCCAAAATATAAAATATTTAGCCCCCATGCTCCTTCTAAAGTAATTTCACTTCTACTCCAGCTAACCGAAAATATTTACCCGACATGCCCACTCGCCCAAACTCCTTCCTTCGTGATACCATCGCAATATATTTATATATCATGACGGAGAGAAAGAATAGCTATTCATTAATCTTATCTCGATATTTACATACCACGATGTTATCATGATCACAAGAAAGTGTCTCATCAATGATCAAGACTCCCCACGATCTATAACAATATATGTATATAAGAAGATGGTATCATAGAGATATTTTTTTTGAGAAATATGTGTCTTTTTGAATAAATGAATATGATCATTCATAATACCAACTTAGTATATTTATATACCATAAGAAAGTAATGAGAATATGAACGAGTAATTATTTTAATTTAAAAGGGCACGGTCGTTCTTTCCCCATTTTTTAATCAATGATGTTGGGAAAAAAATCAAATCAAATCAAACAATACAAACAGAGCCCCCCAACCTCCAAGTCCCTACCAGCAAAACCAAACCTTCATTTTTCACCCTTTCACCTACCAGCATTGGTACGAGGGATATGAATAAATAATTTTGAGGTTATAATTTAGATGAATTTATTTCACGTTTGGTTAAAATAAAATCATGATATAACTAATTCAGGAATCAATTATTACGGGATTGTAATATTATTTTATCCCTGTGAAAGATTGAAATAATTAATTTCGAGATAACTAATCCGGGATAACTGGTTCTCAACCAAATGACCCCTTAAAACAAAATCTTTAATTTTATACATCCTCCAAATAATTACACTGTCCATCTCCCTACCAAATAAAACACAGATTCTTGAAAACTTCATCAGATCTTCACCACCATTTTATAACTTAGGATTCACAGCACACAATTCTTAGATTCTTGAACACAATTCTTCTAGATCATCTTTCTTCTTCAACCCATCACTGAAATTTCATTTAAAAAAATACAATCTTTCTTCTTAAACCCCTTACTGAAATTTCATCAAAAAAAGGAACAATCTTTCTTTACTCTGTTATTTATTAGTTCATGAAGAAGCTGAAAAGCTTTTACAAACACCTGAAATACCCACCAATAAGTGAACGCAAATGGATCTTTCCACTTACAATCACCTCCCTTTTTATCCTCTTCATCTTCTTTCTCACAACCTTAATTTCACCAAATGTACTACCCGTTTTCAACCACTACACAACAACAACCCTTTCTCATCACAACAACCTTAATTTCGTCGAATCAAAACTCCACTCTTTACCACGCGCTTCACCCCACGCGCCCCCGCGTTTCGCTTATCTAATCTCCGGGTCAGCTGGTGGTGGTGGCATGTTGAAGAGAACACTTCAAGCTTTATATCATCCTAATAATGAGTATGTTGTGCATCTTGATGCTGAGTCATCGAACGAGGAGCGGGTTGATTTGCATGATTATGTTGTGGGTGACATGATGTTTAGGAGATTCAAGAATGTAAGGATGATTAGTAAAGCTAATCTTGTCACTTATAGGGGGCCAACTATGGTTGCTAATACATTACATGCTACTGCTATATTGTTGAAAGAAAGTGCTGAATGGGACTGGTTTATTAATCTTAGTGCTTCTGATTATCCACTTGTTACTCAAGATGGTAAGCCCCTTCATTATGCTTATTGAGTTTTGAGTTGTTGTTATTTTCATTTCTGTTCTGCTTTGATTACACTTCTTTCATGCGGAGGCTCTATCAGAGGCCGAATTTAGGATTTCTCGAAGATGGGTGCACTATTAAAGAGCATGCTTTCTCTTGAGTCGAGGGCCTTTCGCAAACAGCCTCCCTACCTTAGAAGGTAGGGGTATGGTCGGCGTATCCCAGACCCCACCTTGTGGGATTACATTGGGTATGTTGTTGTTGTCGGGTGCACTATTAAAGAAAGGAGAAAAAGAATGTATCAAGTGGGAATTGAACCTCTTGGTAAATTACTTAGCTTTCAACCAAGTGCATCATTAAGCCTGCCTTTTGTAGCATGGATTCCTGAAAGTAATACTAGATATATTTTAAAAATTATACACATACTATATCGAGTTTATTCGGGTGACCATGGTTCACGTGACCCTTGTTTAACACATAAATTCGCCACTGGCTCTATTGGAAACAGTCTCTCTACCCCACAGAGGCGTATCTAGCATTAGGTAGGGGTTTAATTGAACCCATAACATTCGACGCGGAGCATAAATTTATTTGTAAAAATTACTAAAACAGTAATAAATAGTAGATATGACCACATAACCTCAAAAATAGAATGGGTTCAATGCTAAAAATCTTAAGATTGAACCCGTAGAGTTTAAATTCTAGATCCGCCTGTGACACCACAAAGGTAGGGTAAGTTCTACGTCCATCCTACCTTCCCCAGACCCCACTTGTGGGATTACACTGTACATGTTTTTGTTGTTGTTTTTGAGTTGGTTATCTGTTGATTTATGGATTAATGGGGTTTAATTTGAGTGTTGATTTATTTTGTTTGGTTTAGATCTTATTCATGCATTTTCGCATTTACCGCGGGATCTTAACTTCATTGATCATACTAGTGATATTGGGTGGAAAGAGTAAGTAATTTTTTCCTTTTTCTTTTTCACGATATTGAATGGGAATATAAAGCATTGGGTGATGTTTACTTGTTTGGTTTTTGTTTCTGAAGGTTTCAAAGGGCAAAACCAATCATCATCGATCCGGGGTTGTACATGAATAAGAAATCTGATGTTTTCTGGATTACACAGAGAAGAGGTGTGCCAACAGCTTTCAAGCTTTTTACAGGTGATTTTGGCATCATTGCGATCTGCCATTTGCTACAATGAATTGTCTTGAATTTTTTTCATCGCAGCTGCTTTAATCGGTGATGTTTGAAAAATTGACAGATCAAATTCGTTTAGTAGAAAAATATACAGCAGTTCCTCTGTATCTGTGTAGCTCTGTTTGCCTTGGTGTGCCATCCGTTGTCTTACACCAGTAAACCCGTATTATGACTTGCTGGTACAGATATAACTTTTACCATATTGATTTCTCCCATCTGTCCTAGCCTTGGTGGACAGAGTTACCTGGTACCTGTTGCTGGTGGAAGGTGGCAGGTATCTCGTGGAATTAGTCGAGGTGCGAGCAAGCTGGCCCGTACACCACGATTATCAAAAAAATAAAAAAAATATTACTTTTAGCCAGTGTTGTCAAAGGCGCGCTTAAGCCCTGAAGAGAGGCTCAAAACATGTGAGCGCTTCGCCTCGCTTTATTTGCGCTTCAGTGTCGTCAACAAGGCTCCAAGACATACTTTTCCTTAACAATGAGCCTCTGTTGAAGAGTTGACACTAGCTAATTGATATGTCCCTTTATCGTAATGTTTTTACAATTTCTTTGTCCATATATATGTTGTTCATGCTTATTATTAGTAGTCTTGGACTAAACATATATATATATTTGTATTTTTTCACCATTGCGCCTTTTTTCATTAAAGCCCACGCTTTATTTGCGCTTAAAGCCCCAGCTGACTTTAGAGCTTTTTTGCGTTTTTCTCTTTTAATAACACTGCTTTTACCATATAGGGAAAATCCATTGGATAGGGAATTCTTTTTTCTTACGAATGGATAATGCTTGAGGATTTTACTTTTGTACTATAAACAAGTTCAACAGATGTGCCTAATGCAGTTAGAGTTTCGCCTTTGACTTCTTCCTCTGACAATTTGTAATTTCATTAATAAAAAAGAAGAGTGATGCCTTTCTTAATCATAAACATATTCAGTTAAACCTTCAGAGGAGGTATAAGAAGAGTCCAACATGGAAGGTCAGAGGATGTCTCAACTATAAGAAAGAAATCACAAGTATAAGGAGAATCTGATGCAGGAATGAAAATTTTCAATTGATAATTTTATTATAGGGAAGCATTGGTCTTGCTTTGATGACTTTCTTGGAAATATTTTGAGCTCCATGTGAGTTTAGAGGTTATGGTAGTTTGAGATTGATAAAAAGGACCATGCCAGGCATGATGCTAATAATTTGATATCCCTGTATTAAACACAAAAAATTATGATACATTAAGTGAAGGAAATGGTTCTTGATTTCAACAGCAATCACATTTGTCTTGGGATGGTTCTCAGTGTTTCCAACACCTGTGGATGCAGGATTTGCAGACTATATTAGAGAAGTATTATGTATTCGACCAGATTTTGGCCATGTTTATGAATGAATACACGTTTACTTGGAAAAAAAAATAATTAGAGAAGTATTGCTGACCTGACACGCTGCTGTTTCAAGTGATAGATTAAATTTACACACATTAGTTTTATTCTGGCCTCTTGTTACAGTTTTCACAATGGGTTGAAGGAAGAGGATTGCTAACATAAATATAACATAGGAACAGCTCCTATATACAATTTTTTGACTAAGTAATTTTTTTTATTAATGTTGGGAACAACTCCCATATACGAGTATTATACCAAAAAGTATAGAACCTACAAAAAAATATGTTTCTCTGTGAAAGACAACCAATTTTATATACAAATCGGGACCTCATGGATGCACTGTCGCGACCCAAGTCTATGGCACATATTTTCTGCTTTGGGCCTAGGCCCGCCCAGATTTGTCTTTTTGGGCTATGCCACATCGAGCCCCAAAAGCGTGTGTACCATGTGAACTTGAACTATGACTTATATAGATCTCTACTTTCCTCTCCCATTCCGATGTGGGATTCGCCTTAGGTGTCTTGCGCACCTCATTGGGCCTTACTCACTCACCAAGGGCAGAAACTTCACTCGCTGAGGAAAGAAAATCAAGAATTTTTAGGGAGAAGGATTTGGCCCTGACTGATAAACTAACAAGAGGAAAACGAAATGCAACTCATCTGAATAAGACCAATTGGCATGGGCCATAGACAGAGAGGATAAAAGAAAGACATAGGAATTTCCCTCTGAGGCTAAAGGGGCCTTTCTCCATTAAGGAAGAAGATTTTCAGAAGCTTGCCAGCCTAGAAGCCTGCAAGTTCTGCTTGACCCACCCTCATCAGCCCGCCCTCCGTCAGAGGTGTCACATGCACCAATAGATAACTCAGCATAAGAGGCTAGTCATCAAATGTACAAAGTCATTCTCTATTCCATATATATTTCTCCGATTGCTCTATTTCCATATAACCACATGAGTTCCAATAGGGCAATATCCGACGTGCTGCTTCAATCTCTTTCATTTTCCATAAGCCCTGCTGAACAGTGCCTCCTTCATAGTGCCAGACATTGTCCATCGTGTCCCGAACCATCTCAAAATCTCTCACCACAAGCTCATAGCTAGCTGGCAATGCAAAAGGAGGTTGTCCACGTCTTTGCCCGTGTAGTTGCACATAAAGCACCAATTAGTATATGTGATCCTTCTCTTCCTCAAATTTTCAGCTTTCAGGATTGGCCCCCTTGCTCGCAACCAAGTGGAAAAACACATCTTTCTTGTCCCCATCGTGTTTCATACCCCAGTTTCTATATTGTATATGCCATTTGGTATCAACTTGGATTTTTCTTGTGCTATTCCTTCAGTTTGATGAACAGTTTCGACCAAGAAAAAGTATACGTGGATACAAATGTCTGTACTGACACATTTTATTAAGGAGCATATCTGCATTGTTTGTTATAGTAATGCTGACTTTGACAACATGATAAACGATTTATTTTCATCTAATTCTATTTTGGTGAATATACTCATTGGCTAAGATTATTAGGTATTCTAAAAGTAAAATCTTTGAAGGTTTGTTGGTACCTTCTCAAAAAAAGAAAAAAGATCATTCAAGGTTCATCTTTTTACTGTCAACATGAACTTGTAGCAGCTCTGTATTTCTATTTGACATGAAGTTTGGACTTTGGAAGGAGCGTTCTTATTTAAGGGAATCTGTCATTAATTGTTTTACTTTTGTTAATGATTATTTTGAGGGGGCTAGAAAGGATAAGATGATGAGCAAGAGTTGAACATATGGAACAAGAGCTTCATTTGTTCCTCGTCCACAAAATTGCTAAAACTTTGGTCTTTCCTCTATTCAGGGTCTGCTTGGATGGCGCTTTCTCGACCCTTCATAGACTTCTGCATATGGGGATGGGACAACTTGCCTCGAACTGTACTTATGTACTATGCAAACTTCATCTCAACTCCAGAAGGCTATTTCCACACTGTCGTCTGTAACGCTCAGGAGTTCCGCAATACCACAGTAAACAGCGATCTGCACTTTATATCGTGGGATAACCCTCCAAAGCAGCATCCTCATTACCTTACACTTGAGGACATGCAAAAGATGGTTGACAGTAATGCCCCATTTGCGAGAAAGTTCCATCAAGATGATCCCGTGCTTGACAAGATTGACAATGAACTCCTGTTTCGAGGTCAAGGTATGTTTGTCCCCGGTGGCTGGTGCACAGGAAGTCGAATGAACGGGACAGATCCATGCTCTGTAGTGGGTAATACCACAGTCCTCAGACCTACTGCAGGGGCAAAGAGATTGGAAAATTTGATAGGCTCTCTCTTGTCAAATGACAATTTTCGATCCAGACAGTGCATATAGTGAAAACAAGTTTTTGAAAGTAGATTTCTTTATGATAGTCTTCATATAGAGGAAAGCTGGTGATGTTATGAGTTGATGGTTTTCTTTCGTCAGAGTCAAGACAATGTATCATTTGCTTCGAGATTCGCATTCACGAGTTATACTGCAGGAAGAAGTGCAAATGTAGAGTATTGCTACAGAAAAGCGAGGGCACGTGAATCCGGTCGTGGTTTCCTGCTCTACCAACGTTTCACTGTATTGCAAGGGATTTTCAATTCCCTTATGCTGAAGTTTTTTACTACTTACTAGGACGGAGAATTTTTGGAGTGTGAGCCCTCGCGGTAGGAAGTGTCTCAGGTTTGTTACCCCTTTAATGTGTAACCAATCTGGTGAGAGTTTCTTTTTGTTGTAAACAATATTAAATAGGATCTACTTATGCAAATAAACGGATATTGGAATTCTTTCTTCTGTGTTTGTTTTACTATTTTTTTTTGTGGTTAAATTCTTGTTTTGGAGGTCGAGGGGGGAGGCAGTTTGTTGGTGGTGAATTAATGGATCATAAACTGCACCTGCTGTTGTTTGATACTATCGTTGGGAGATTTTCTCAGACCTTGTTAGTGCCTGCATGTGTGTATTCAGCAGCTTACACTGTCTATGTATAAAAGTTCGAACTCTTTCGACGCATACAAATTAGAGTATTTTTCTGCTTGAATAATTGTGAAAATTTCGAACGTAATCTCTAATTTTGCATCGCACACATTTGTGGTTGGATAGAATGGCTTGGTTGACCAAGAACCCAGCATTGTGTGATTAGAGTTTATTTAGCTTCTGAATGTCTACCATCTCAATTTTTGCGAGATTTTACCCCTTTGGCGGCTAAATAGACCACAAGGTTCACAGAGTATATGTTTTTCCAGGATTAGGCACTAGACGTACTTTTCGACAACATCAACCATATTTGGAGTCTTTGACACCTGCAAAGGGTGTTCATGGTTCGGTTTGGGTCGGTAACCAAACCAATTTAGCCCTTTTTTTAATTTCTAAAACCATACCAAATCAAATATAATATATATCCATCGGTTTGGTTCTATTTTTAATGGTATTTCTCTCTTTCACTTTTTTCCTACGATTAGGGAAGACTTTTCCAACTTATAATTAATCTATTATTACCCTTTTATTGTGGGAGCTACAGTTTTCATGGAATATGGGAAAATGTCGATCTATAAAGCTTTAATTAATAAATTTCATAGTTGTTTCTTTGAATAAATGAGTTTGGATTCATAGATTTCTTTTCAGAAATGGGTTTAATGTGGAAAGTTCATTAGCCTAATAGAAATAAAGAAAATTTGATGAAAAAGTAAACAAAGTATTTAAAATTATTTATAAAAGTGTAATATATTGTGTACATATAATTATAGAAATTGTGTATATCATTTTTCCGGTTTGGGTCGATTTTTTCTTCGGTTTATTTTTTATAAAATCAAACTAAACCAAGTATTATCGGTTTTTTAAGTTTCAAAACCAAACCAAATCCAAACCAAACCTAAACAACTATCGATTTGGCTCGGTTTATGGTTTGGTTTGGTTTGGTTTTAAACCAAACCGTGAACACCCCTACGTGCAAAAAGTAATTAAAAAGAGTGCATAAAACGAAAGTACCGTAGGGTCTGTTTGGAAAGTCACCTGGTAATTGGAATTGGTGTAATTACCAAGGTAGTAATTACACCAACCTGTTCGCTTGTCATAACATAATTACAATGTAATTACAAGCATGTTGTTTGGTTGCACTAGTGTAATTACACAATTAGTATAATTTTAAAATAAAATTTAATTTTCAAAAATAAAAATTAATATTTGAAAAATATGTGCCTTTATAAATGATATTAAATTAGGTACATAACAATACATTTTTTTTTTTTGAAAATATATTAATTAATAATCATATATCTATAAATAATATTATAAAAAATAATTGATATATATTTTTCAAATTAATAATATTGTATTTTAATTAATTATAAAATTAAAAGCAGGCTTTTTTGTGAGCACAACATGGATTGGATGGTTGACAAAAAAAATAAAATTTATAAATATAATGCCATTACATTATTCAAATATTTGACAAAAAAAAAAATCTATCAACTGTAAATGATAAATAAACAACATGCAATGTGAAATAACAAACCAATAGTACTAAAGAAAATAAATTAAAATCGAAAGTATAACCTAAATTCAAAATTCAAAAGAAAAAGTTTAACATAATACTCTTATGTCAAATTCCGACATTACATAAATAAGTTCCAACGTAACTTAAGTAAATATAATTCAAAAGAAAGGAAAAATATAAGTCTATAACCTCATTCATAACGAAATTCTACTTTAATAACATCACTCATTATTTTTCAAGTCTGATAATGACTCATTCTTTCTAATATTAAGAGGTGTAATTTCAAAAATTAGAATAATGACACAAGTATGCTAAATGAATAATAAAAAAAAAACACGAGTAATTATATGGAATCACAAGAAGTATAGGTTGAAAATGAGAAGAAAGGAAATGAAAGAAAAAAATATATAAAAAGAAAAATATTTTTAAAAAATAAAAATAATTAAAAATAAAAAAGAAATATAAATAAATTAAAAAAAAGGAAATTAAAATAAAACAAAAAAGAAAGAAATTAAAAAGTAACTCTATAATTACAGGGTGTAATTACACCAAACTCCTACCTAACGAAGCTGTCTGTTTGGAAAGCCACCTGGTAATTGGAATTGGTGTAATTACTAGCGTAGTAATTGCACGGTATAGTAATTACGAGGATTTGTTTGTTTGTCATAATGTAATTATAATGTAATTACAAGCATACTGTTTGGTTGCACATGTGTAATTACATTCTTAGATTAGTTTAAAAATAAAAATTAATACTTGACAAATATGTGCCTTTATAAATGATATATTAAATTAGGTATTTAAGATACATATTTTTTCTTGAAAATATATTAATTAATAATCACATATTTGTAAATAATATTGTAAAAGTAATTGTATATATTTTACAAATTAATAATATTTTAATTTAATTAATTATAAAATTAAAAGCACACATTTTGTAAGAAGCTAGATGTTTGACAAAAAGATTAATATTTATACATATAATGTCATAACATTATTCAAATGTTTGACAAAAAAAAAAATCTATCAATTGTAAGTGGAATATGAACAACATGCAATGTAAAACAATAAATGAATAGTGCTAAAGCAAATAAATTGAAATCGAAAATATAACCTAAACTCAAAATAAAAATAAAAAAGGAAAATGCATAAAAACACCCCTAGACTTGCCTTGAATTTGTTGTAACACCCCTATACTTTGCGGGAGTCTTATAACCTCCTTCAACTATTTTAAAGTGGAATAAATACCACCTTATTTGCTGACGTGACATAGACAACCAAATGAAGATCTTGCGGTGTTTTACACGCGCTTTCACCCATAATTTTTTCATTAAATGTTTTTCTTTTCCATATTTTATAGGCAAAAAATATAGATTGGCCCCTAAACTATCACTAAAAAGTCACTTTCACACCTTCACTATACTGGTGACCTATTACACACCTAAATATTTAAAAAGTAAATTTATTTACCCTCTGTAAACTGATGACCAATTGCACTATGGGAAGTGTAACACACTCTCTTGCTACATCAGCGCCATCTTAGAAATTTCCTAAATTTTAATTTTATATTCATTTCCTTTTCTTTATTCATTTGATTTTCTTTTTATTAATTATATTTACCCTAATTAACCACTAAAATCCTTCAATAATTATATCTTTTTCATCACCACCATCTCATCTCACCGGAACCACCAATCTGCCACCACCATCGCCACCAGTTTCACCATCACCAATCCACCACCAGTTTTACCACCACCAGTCCTCCAATAATTGTGGACAAATGAATTTGAACGGAGGGAGTATTAGCAAAACCCACTGGCTAAGGAATATGTTTTTGTTTGACCCTCCATTCGTTTTCTCAATCAACAATCCACAAGTGTATCTCCTGTCACAGCTTGCGTTTTAAGATGGAAGAGTTGAATTCCAACGAGTCTTGATGCGCAGTAGTAATTAGTAATTTTTAATATTTATCTTATCTTCATCTTCTTCCTCTCCACTCTCCACCAGCCCGCCACCAGCCTGCTTTCTTCTTCTTCTTCTGATGGAAACCGCTGATTCCAGCTCCAATTACAAATAGCTAATGACAGGGGTTAAGATGATTTGATTTGATTTGATTTCTTGCATAGCTAATGTCTAATGGGTTTGATCCATTAATTGATAGATCAAAAATGGTGGAATTGAAGAGAACCATTTTTTTTTTTAAATTTCAGATTTTTTAATTTTTGTTTGTGACTTTGAAATACGAAGAATATAAGGGTTTGGGGGCGTCGGGGTGGGGGTGGGCGTGGAGATGGAGGAAGTGGGGGGGTGGGCGTGGTGGTAATGAAGATGAAGAAGAAAGCGGGGAAGAAGGAGTGAATTTTTTTTATAATTAAAATCTATTTTTTTAATTATAATTTTTCATTTCGGTATTGGGTTGATAAAGAAGAAGCTCGCTGCTGGAGACGAGTTCGTCGGAGCTCCGGCAGAGGGGTGGTGGGAAGGTGGAGGAGAAGGGCGAGGGGTTGGGGGTGGTGGTTGAATAAAGAAGAAGAAGGGGGAGGGGTTGAAAATTATTTTTTTGATTAAAATTTAAAAAAAAATTACTTTAATTTTGACCTAACCTTCTTATTATTTAAATATAATTCTTTTTAATGCCACATCAGCTCTCAGGGGGTAAATAAATTCACTTTTTAAATATTTAGGTGTGTAATAGGTCACTGCGTATAGTTAAAGTGTGAAAGTGATTTTTTGGTGATACTTTAGGGGTCAATCTATGTCTTTTGCCTATTTTATACTTGAGAAAAGGGTCAAATATACCCCTCTACTTTAGTTTATTAGTTAAATATATCGTTAGCCAAAGTTGATAAATATACCCGTCCCGTTAAGAAAGTACTTATCCATACCCTTCAGATAACATAAATCTCCAATTCCACCTTTCATATGTAGTTCCGAAAATGCAAAACTCTCGTGCAAACAAATGGTGTTAATGGTAGAAAAGATGACCCAATTACCAAGTCCAACGAGGTGTGGAGTTTCAGAGGGAAGGAAAGGATTGTCCCTGGTGCCAACTTGCGGATGGAAATGAAGAAAAAGCCATGTCAGATTTAGAATCGGGCAGGTGCACAAAAATTGCACCACTGTCTCCAGTACACTACATCACAAGCAACAAGATATCTGGTAAGCGAGCCTTTGGCAAGGAGCATTGAGAAGCTGTACATAAGCTCAAGTAAATTAGCATTTCGTGCTTATTATATTTGTTTCATTCATTCATTAGTTGCTTAACTTTGACAGACACCAGTCTTGGCCCCAAAGACTACTTTCGATATGGAAGGCTTGTGAAATCAGATAAACAATGGTAGCTTAAGCTCCTTGTAATATAAAATTCAAGGGTGAACCTTTCATTTACAATGTCATTTTGCAATTTACATTCTCTATGTCTTTTAATGAGTTCATTTCAACTGTTGTTAATTTGTCCCATTTCACCAAAGGTATTATACGCTTCCAGAAAAACACTTCTAGTTGGTGATAACTTAAATATTTAAATTACCCAATTTCACTAAAACAACCCATACCCAAATATACAGCATTTGTATAAGACAGGAGGAGAAGTCCAAATTGCCATTGTAGAACCTAAATCGCCATTGTAGAACTTTGTAGAAAACCCTAACTTTTCTCTCTCTTTTGATACGGACTATTTTGATATGGACGGACTGAGTGTTGAGGTCGTACAGGGGTATATTTGGGTGAAAGAAATATTTTTGCGGGTCAAGTCGGATCGGATATGAGTTGTTTTAGTGAAATTGGGTAATTTATTTAAAATTGGGGATTTATGTTGTCTGAAGGGTATGAATAAATACTTTCTTTACGGGAGGGGTATATTTATCAACTTTGGCTAACGAAGGATATATTTAACTAATAAACCAAAGTAGAGAGGTATATTTGACCCTTTTCCCTTTATACTTTCATCAGCTACGTGTAATTACCATCAACTTTATTGGCCTTCTATTTTATTACCAAAGAAATACTACTTTAACATAAAGATGCAAGTTTTTTTTTTTCCAGTCAAACTCTCTATGGATTGCTGAAGTTCTCGGAGAACTCCATTTCCGACCGCCAAATTCTTCATTCATTTTTTCTTCACTCCCGCTACAACCTTTTAATTGCACGTACCACATTTCTACCCAAATTTCGCAACATCTCTATTTAAATTAAAGTGGACCCAAATCACAATTTGTTCAGAGACCATAAATTCTTCTTGATGAATTATCGAAGAGCCCAGTTATGACTGGCTTCTTCGTTTTCTGATTCAATTTCAGAAAAGTACAGTTTTTCTAAAAAAATATATAACAATCCAGTTATCTCGGTCTTTTTCTAGTTATGGCTCGCTTTAGATGAAAAAGCACTTGAAAATCAGCCTAGGAAGTAGAAAGAACGAAAATTTAACTGAAGGTGTCGTTTAAGTTTGGAAATTACTAGAGGTGACTTGTAGGGACCACATTAAGTCAAAACCCAATTAAATTTGGGATTAAGAAAATTGGGGTTGAAAACGTATTTTGCCAAACTTGTTAATCTTTTATAAAATACAAAAAAGACCCCAAACCATTTAATCCAACCCCATTTATTTCAACCCAACATCGGTCCATATCAAAACACACGAACTTCATTCAAACACACGATCATCTAAACTGCTCCTTCAAACTTTTAAGTTCAAACCCCGAACCGATCTCAACCGCTAAATGTGCTTCTTCAAACCGTCATCAACCTCTTGGTAGCCGCTCAACAACGAATCGTCTGCTTCCATTTCTCTCAGGTAAAATCGCTCAATATTTTCTTCATTTTTAAAGTTAGGTTTTGAAATCAAAGTAGAAAAATGATGATTTTGGTCGAGAGAAGAAGAAGAATAACATGGGTTTGTCCGTAATGTTGTTTATTTTGTTAAAAGGAAAAATTA
>NC_081352.1:9992268-10048059 GCF_029784015.1 Lycium ferocissimum
TCTTTCCTCTCGTATGATTTAAATTCTTTTATTGGATATTGAATCTTATTAGACTCAGTTCTTGTGTCTCATCTTGATTGATTACTTCTCGCTCGTGTGACCTAAATTTTCTGTCTTTAATAGTGGGACGGATCTCCATTCTTGTCATTTATGTTTTCTTGATTCTTCACCTTTTAAACAAAAAAAACTATCGAAAGAGTTTTTCAAAGTCTTATAAAATTATGCATGATATCGTGTACAACTTCTCCTTGCAACTTTTATATGACGTTTTTTTATGAAATACCGAAAAATTAACCGAACCGTACCGATACCGAAGAAAAATCGAGATGATGGGATGGTTTCAAAAAGTCAAATTCTGGTTATAGAAAATAAAATAACCGAAAAATTGGTATGGTATAAATTTTATAAAATAACCGCCCGATCCGTACCATTGACACCCCTATCTTCAACTATCTACCAATAAAGGCTAATTTGGAGAAAAAAGAGTAAAGGCTTATTAATATTAAATCTATATATAATTCTAGGCAAAAGAAATATGAGGTGTACCTCATAGTTTTTTTTTTTTTTTAAAGATTTTATGTATTTTAAAAAATATTTTACCTTAAAATTTGTTGAATATTAAAGATGGCCTTATTTATTTATATTATACTAATTAGCACTATTAATCCATTTTCCTAAAACCTTTCCAATCCCTTCGTTGGTATACCCTTTTTCCTCCCATTAACCTCATTGTTAATGCTACTCATATCATTTCCTTAAATCACTCTTTTTCTTTCCTTCGTTTTTTTTTATATGTACTTTGTTTTACATATTGATCTAGCCCAGGCAAGTAACAAGCCTTGCATTTCTCTTCTTTTTTGATTATTTTTATCTTACAAGTTCAGAGTGTAAATCAGACACCATCACCTTGAAGAAACCTCTGTTAATTGGAAGTTCCTCTTCCGTTGTAGAAGGAGAAGAAGATAGCATTGTTATGGTTTGCAAATGATGACAACTTTCCCTAAATTCGTGGACATGTTTATTATGAAACACAAATACAATACTCGATCTAGAGGTGGAGTAATACTAACAATCTGTTTTTTATTTTATCAGATTTTGCACAGGGTCGGTTCCATCAAACTTGTCGAAATAAGTAATTTTGACCTCTCTGATTTGTTGGTTTCAATTTATTTTTTAAAAATATATGTGTTTTAAATTCCCAAATTTGAGTTAGAGTTTTAGAGGATAAAATAGTTTCCCGATACATAACTTTCTCGATACATAGCTTTCTTTTTATTTTTTTGAAGGACAAAATTATCATAAAGCGTAAGAGCAATGCATAGAACAGATCCTAAAAGAAAATTTTATCCCTGAAGAGGTACCTTTTTATTGATCTCTTCAGAAAACTTCCTCAACATGTCCTACGTAGATATGTAATTAAATAAGAAAATCTTCTTTAATAAAAACAATCAGGAATCTATTGTTGTCTCATAGATTTACTGGCCAGTGGCATAGGTGGCTTTTGTTAGATGCATTTAAGTTGATGTAATATTTGCAATTCTTTTAATTTACTTTCATTGTTGTTCTTCAATCTTATTTACGTGTTAGTGAATGTACCATATGTAGATCCAGAGGCGGATCTAGGACTTGAATGTAGCGAGTGCCATAATTTTCTTCAATGTACATCTTGTTAGGAACGTGTATTTGGGTCGGGTCCATCTCTTTTTAGTTTATTCGGGTCAACTTAATAGGCTTTTTTTTTTTTTTTTAATTTGCAAATATGAAATTACATCTCAAAAATCAAGAAACGAACATAATTAGCATCTTAAACAAGAAATCACACCCATTAACGACAAAAGTAAAATCAACATTTTTACCAAGGGACTTGTATCTCATGTATAATTAAAATTGAATTTGCACAAGTAAAATAACATCTTCAATAAGGGAATTACACCAATCAAAATAAGAAAAATAATAGAAAAACTCTTCAATAGGTAAATACACCCCATAAGTAAATGTAGAATTAGATAAACTATAAGTTTTCAAAAATAAATCAGAAATTTCATGTTTTTTTCTAAGCAATGCTTATGAAATTTCCATCACAATTTAACCAGTAAAGTAATTTAAATTGAATTTAACAATTATAGAATAGCATAAATTTTTATAATATACTCCCTCCGTCCGTTTTTATTCGTCCATTATACTAAAAATCTATGTCCACTTTTACTTGTAAGTTATATAGTTTGAAAAATCAGGACATAATTTACAGTTTTATACCTATTTTACCCTTATTATTAAGTACCCCAATTCATTTCTCATTTTTTTGTTGCTTATTAAGAGTGTCCCAAGTCAAATATAGATAAGTAAACATGGTCGGAGAGAGTAATAAACAAAAGAAATTATTAAAAAAATTGAATTTTGATCTCAATCAAAAATTCCCATTGAGACCCAAGTTTTTCGATTTAAATACTCATAGATTTGAGATTAAGAGAAATGCTTAATTTAAAGGATTTTGAAGTTTCTATTTATGCATTCTCGCTAGAGATCACAGATAAAATAATAGAACAAAGAAAAGGCAATATAAATAATAAAAAGTTAAATAGAAAATTGGGATAGCCGAAAAGGGAATTCTTTGGAACAAAGCAAGTAAAAAAGCACAAAGAAAAACAGGAGTCGAAAAATGTTCAAGATAGATTCAAACGTGTGTCTACCAGCCGTGACACTTTTGTCTAATTTAAGATTAGGGGTGGTAGGATCAAATATTTAACCTAATTTAAGCAAATTACAACATAAGTATATAAAAAAATTATTAATCTATGGGGTGCCATGCCACCCCCACCCCTGTGTAGATCCTTTTTTTTGCGCCTACCTACCAAAGATCGGTTTTTTTTTTGCGCCTATCTACCAAATTTTAAATATTGATAGTGACAATATATAAAGAATGACTATGTATTGTTCACATCGAACGATGGAATAATATCTTGCGAGACATTTAATTGAGTAAAAAAAGGTAAAAAAAAGTATGGGTGAAGTTTCTTTTATCCTAATTCTAAGTCGGGTAATGAATAACATAATATTGAATAGAACTTTGGTTGAGAAAGTTGATTCATGTTACTTATTATAGGTAAAAAATGGTTTATATTTTTTTTTTTTTTTTTTTTTGCATGTTAATCGATAACTTTACTAAATCCAGTTATTGTTACTATATGTAACTATTTGCTTATAAAAAGATATTCTTTAACACTACTTCTATTTTAAGGCATTTGAGAAAGCTATCTTTATAGACATCGAGTTAGTAATTTGTACACTTTTCATAAACTATCATCAATACAGTTAGTATACTTGAAATGTAGAGAGCTAATTTATGATCTTCTTGTGAGATTCCACAAATAATTATAATGAGCATATTGGTATTTGTGACTTAATTCAATTATAGAGAATTCAATTTTATGTGTGTAACAAGAAAATTAAATTTATATAGAATCTTTGAAAAAGACTTTCTTTCATAAGAAAGAAAATACTTTTATTTTTTCTTTTTCTATAAATTTATAAAATTATTATTTCATCAGTTTATTCATATCTTTTCTTCCGCGCGAAGCGCGATTAAATTCATTAGTTCTTGTTTACACCCGGTGTAGCCAAATAATTGTTAAAAAACTACTCCCTCAATTCCATTTTATATGAAGGTGTTTGAATTGACACAAAGTTTAAGAAATAAAGTTTAAAAAATAAAGGAAGACTTTTGAAACTTGTGGTCTAAGATAAATCATAGAAATTTGTATGGTTAGAAATCATTTCATTAAAGATAAAAGGTAAATTTAAATTAGATTTTTATTAAATATAGTAAGGTATCATTATTTTTTGAATTAACTAAAAAGAAAGTGTGTTATATAAAAATTAGGAGCAAAGGAGCACTAAATTAGGGTCTTCTTTCCGTGTCAGTCCTCATCTTTTATCTTTAGCTATTTTTGTGGGACCTTATTGGTTACGTTGACATGGGAATATTAGTACTAGCTTTGCTTTGTTCCTGCACATGAGCTGTTGGCAGATACTTTATGAAGACATTGGGAAAATCTCAATATGTTCCTCTCTTGTGCAAGCTGGGCATTTGTAACCCGCATTAGTCAACTTGACGGGGGTGGGGGTGGTATCAGGCCTGTAAGGGTCTGAAAACTGGTTGAGGCTAGGCTCCAACTTAGTGTTTCTTTTTTTGTTAATCAATAGGAGAAGGCAAGTCCTTTCTTCCATACTTGATCGTTGATTGCTTGCGTTTTAGCAAGAAACTTAACTATCAAACATAATTGAAAGGTCAAATTAAATTGATTTAAAAGAAGTCGATGAATTGGTTGTATCCGATTTGATGTACAAATATGAAAAGCAGGCAATAATAGTTTAGTTCGTTGCTAACTTTAAAAAATGTGAACCAAGATTCTAGGGATTAAGCATAGAAACACCTCTAAATTATGGCGAAATTGCTAACTACACACCTAAATTATGGCCCTATAGCCCGCTGCACTTTTATTTTTCCCTATTATTAACCCCTTAGACTTATTTTTTCATATTATTTACCCACTTTCTAATTACTTAGTAAAAAACAAGTAAAAAGGCAGCATGTGTATACACACACTTATTATAAACTAAAAAAGGAGGTATTATGTCTTTTTCATTTAATATATTCTTTCAAACTCAAACGACCGGACTCTCATCCACTCTCAAACTCTTCGTCCTCCTTCTTTCAATGTTATGATCTCCATTTCTTCTCTTAATTTTTCTTTTCTTTTTTGAATCACTTAGTGATGGTCCGGTTGTTTGATTTTAAGAGAATCAAATATAAAAAAACGTTAAGACTACTTTTTAGTTTAGAATAAGTGTGTGTTTGCACATGCTACATTGTTACTTATTTTCTTTACTAGGTAATTAGTGAAGGGGTAAATAATACGAAAAATAAGTTTAAGGGGGGTAAATAATACGAAAAAAAACAAAGTTTAGGGGAGTCATAGGGGGCATAGTTTAGATGTGTAGTTGGCAATTTCGCTATAGTTTAGGGTTGCTTCTATGCCTTATCGTAAGATTCTATATACATGTATCACTTTTTACTTTTTTTTTTTTTTTTTTTTTTTTTTGCATTTAGAAAAAGGTTTTATATACTTTTTTCTCAAGAGCAATTTTAAAAATATTTTATAAAGAAATTTCTATTTTCCTACATTCATCTTTTTACAACGAACCAAGTGTCCACTTACATCTACTCAATTCACATTCTCCCACGGAAATCCTATAAGCTAGTGGAGGTGTTACAAAATACAATCACATGCAGAAGAAGAATGAGAGGCATTGACCTTAAAATCCGTTTCACTCGCGAACACAGTTATACACCAATATAATGCAGGAATAATAATGTAATGATTAATGATCATTGAATTATATAGTGCAAATGTTTTTTCTTACAAATATTTTGTTAATTTCTAATTTTAAAGAAATGAAAGACGGTAGATGATTTATGTTGGTTGTAATGGTATATAAGGTGAAGGTGTTGGTAACTTTGGGTAATTGTGGAAGAAGGGTTGGTTTGGTAAGTTGGCATGTCACATGGCTAAAGTGGATGAGGTTAACAAAAGAAGAACTATATTATGATGTTAGGGGCCTATATTAACTGATAGTACAACGGAGGGCAATATTAAACTCTTTTCAAAAGTAGAGGAGCAAATATGACCATTGTCCCAAATATTAATCCTTAATTGCGACATAAGTGTCATCTTCGGGTGCTAAGCTTCAGTCGCTTGAAAATATGCGTATATTTAGCCTATTTTAGTAACGGCGAGAGCATATTTATCTCTAACTACTAACAAATGGCAAACCCATTTCGCATAGTCCGATACAAATTTAACCCTTTTTCCCTTCATAAATTTTAAATCCTGAATCAAACACTAGATGCAACTTAAAGGAATTTTTGAAAAAGCCCAATTACCTCACTATTGCTTCCCATCACTCATTGAAGATACTCTCTCTAGTCCATTTTACATAGTATTATATTTTTCTTTTTGCATGCCGCTTGAGAGAATATTAACTAAAAGAATAATTTGATTAATTTATTCTTATTTAGTTTTTTATCTCAATTTAATTCTACACTTTTTATGTACCATATTAATCTCTCTCCACATTCGAGTAAGGGTAAAGGTGAAAGGTAATAATTAATTAAATCTTGATTTTTTTGAATTGACAAGTAATTTGGACCAATTATTTTTAATAAACATGACAATTAAAATGAACCGAAGGGAGTACTAATAAAAGTCATAACCTAAACTAACGCAGGCAAGAAGAAGATCTGTCTTTTTGTTTTTCATTTTATTTTACAACTTGGTACTACACGGTATTAAGGTGCTTAATTCACTGCCTGGTATAGTATTTGGGAAAGAAACTTTGATGATCAGCCAACATGTCAAAACTTCTGAAGAAAATGTCATGCTGACTCAATTTGTATTGTGGCTCTAGTTATAACAGATTTAGAGTATTACAGATTCAGTGTGACTTCTAGCCGGGAGAATCAGCTAAATCTAAAAATCACCTTATATTAACCCATATATTACACTGTATTAGTCTTTTTGACTGAGCAGATTCAAAGTTTAAACTTGATAAATTCAATCTTCATAATTAACCTGAATTCATTATACTTTTAGAATTTAATTTTTATTGAAATTTTAGTACTTGTTTAGATAATATATTCAATATGTTCTGTGTTGAAAACACTGGTACAAGTGAAAACCATTGTGCAAAGCAGCAAAGGCTGCATCCATATCATGCATTATTTTTGAAGTCACGTCAAAAGGTTTTCTTGAGCAGATCATGCAATTGTTGCTAAAAGGGAGCCATTACATGCATTTCATGCCTTCTTTTAGTTTAATAATCTCCCCTCTCCAAAAGTGCTTTGTAAACTAATGAAAATTGCATTACCATTATACCAATATAATTCTTCTCCCTTATTATCCCTCTTCTCCTTGCAAATCTTGATATTGTTTATCATCATAATGGGAAGGCCTCCTTGTTGTGACAAAGCAAATGTGAAAAGAGGCCCTTGGACACCTGAGGAAGATGCAAAAATTCTTGCTTATGTAGCCACTCATGGAATTGGCAACTGGACTTTGGTCCCTCAAAAAGCAGGTATAAATGTCTCTTAAATACAAACTAAAGCTGGACGCAGTGTAGTTTCAATGAGTTCAACTGAATCCAGTATCTTTTACAAAAAATATAAGTATATATGTGAAAATTTACCAAAATTTCAATAACACTAAGTTCTAATTAACCCTTCAAATTTAAATTCTAGATCTACCTCTTTTTATTGTTCACGTCTACTCATAGTGATAGTTGGATTGTATAAAATGGGAATTAAGGTCTGAATAGGTGTGGAAAAAGCTGTAGGCTGAGATGGACTAATTATCTGCGTCCAGATCTTAAGCATGACAACTTCACACCTCAAGAAGAAGAGTGCATCCTTGAGCTTCACAAAACCATAGGTAGCAGGTTAGTTTTTCTTTTCCGCTCCCTAACTTCTTGAAAATATTTAAATAGCTTTAAGAAAAGGTGTATATTGTATGAAAGAATTTTTTCAAGAAAATAAGTCATATTCTGGTGTTTGGTTGTCAAAAAATATTTTTTAGGGAAAATGACTTCCCTCACTTTTTGGCGCAAAAGTTTTCTCTCACAATTATCTCAACTTTTAACTTCACGTCACTTCTTTAACCAACATAAATGGGGAAACTTACGTAAATGTACCATTCGGCCAACTAGTTTACCAACATGGCCGAAATATACACTACCTATACACTTCGGCTGTATATGTTGTGTATAGGTATGTATAGTGTGAGAGTGTGTGTGTGTGTATATATACATGTAGTATAAACTATAAACTACCTAAAAAAAGGAAAAAACATACACTACCTATACACTGTGTACATATTTTGTAAATTAGATGATCGAGTGGTATTTGGTTGTAAGTTTCGCTAAATGCAACTCAAAATGTGTCAAAACACTCAACATTTTTCTAATAGTATTGTTAATCTTTAATATATATTTGTTTATGGAAAATACTTTTCATTCACCAACCTACTCAGTAAAACAATTTCCATAAAATAGTTTCTATGCATAACATTTTTCAAAAAAAAAAAAAAAAAAAAAAAAACATTTTCCATAGTGAATGACTTGTGTCATACCAGATGCACTTAAATGAAGAAAAAGAAGGAGCTTGATTTTTAACAGCTGGTGATTTGTATGTTTTAGGTGGTCTTTAATATCAAAGCAATTACCTGGGAGAACAGACAATGATGTCAAAAATTACTGGAACACAAAGCTGAAGAAAAAGCTAGTGAACATGGGAATTGATCCCGTAACACATAAACCATTTGCTCAAGTCTTTGCTGAGTATGGGAAAATCAGTGGTCTTCCAATTCAAAATGCAAGAAATCATATCCATTTGCCCAAAAATGCCACTGAAAGAAACCAGGTCTTTATGGAACCAAAGCAATTTCCATTCTCAAATGGAACTCCCCATGATAAATTTGTTCACAATATTATGAATGGCCAGTTACAAGAAAAATACACACCGTATCCTAAGGAGAATCTTCAAACACATAGTATTAGTGAAGTATCCTCATCAACAACTTCATTTAATCCCACATCATATAGCTATTCTACTTCTTTCTCTTCTATGCAATCTCAGGTTCATACTATGCCATCTTCTTCATCTACGTCTACGTCAACTTGGAACGAGTTTATACTTGCAGAGGAAAAACAGGAGACATTTTTGTCAAAAGATGTGTCCAATTCATTTCAGACGGAGAATCATACTTGTGGGGAAGTTACCGAAGTTAAGGAAAAGCAACCGGTTGAAGAAGCCACTTGTTCCTCTACAATGGATTCGTTCGTGGACACTATCTTGGCTCGCGACAAGCAAATGTTAATGGATTTTCCACCACTCCTAGATGTTTACCTTGATTATTGACTCTTCATAATGTCAAGATGATCCTTAATTTGCTTTGCCAGTTTTCAGTTCCTTGGCTTTTGTTCTAATAGTAACCATAAGAGGTTTTCACTTTTCTTTTTATCAAAGACAAAGCAATGTTAGCCCTTTCATGAATGCATGCCACTGCAACATTCAGCGTTAACACTTCCAAATCTAAAAAGTCAACCACAGTTTTAATGATGATCGGTGGTTAAGAAGATATGTGTGTTCATGAATTAATCACATGGTATACCTGCATCAAATTCATAAAATCTTAACTCATTGATGTGGTCTATGTAGTTTGAGCTATCTTGTAGATACTTTGTTGAAGTTGTTATAAAAAATAAAAAATAAATAAAAAAATTGAATCCACGCAAATGTACAAAACTAGACGAAACTTGAACTACTATGTACAAATATGGCAAATACAAATTTCACAATTTGGAAATCCTTTTGTCTATAGTGGAAATTGAATTGACAACCAAGATCTGCTATATGATGTACATGCATTTTTAAAAGCTTCCATCGAATCTATAATTATACTAGTAGAACCAACATTTAAAAGTGAGCTTGTCAGCTGTGAACACTTCACATTACAGTACTTGCAACAAATGCTTTACAAATGTTGGATTGTATGGACCTCACAACGGCCATGAAGAGAATACAAATCCAACTTGACCAACACAACATCGAGCAGGTGGTGAAGCAAATTTTCATTTATTCACTTTTTTGCTAGTTTGTTTTATACCAATGCACTTAACCAGAATAAATTATGACCAAAAAGAATTGCCAACTGGTGCAAATTATGACCTTGTTCTATAATTAAGTCAAAAATAAGGTTCAGCTTGTCGAGCCGTCTACTTATTTGTGTAGTTAATTCAGACACCTAACTGCTGATATTTGGTATAGTCTATCTCTTTCAATCTAATACAGCACAACATATTTTCTGGCAAGTCCTCTGCCTTGTTTCCCTGCACCAAATTTACAAAGAATATTAGATCTGTCTTTGAGAGAAAGTTGAATCCTCCTTGGAATCTGTAATATATAGCTACCTGAATTGTCAGACCAAAATCAATGACCGCGTTCTTCAATCTGTCTTTAAAAGATTCCAACCCTTTTCTGGCAATGTAACTGAATCTATGAATGTCCAAATCAATCTCAAAGTAGTTTTTCCCCTGCAATGATCACCACAACATAAGATTTCTATAAAGCAACATTGGTATTCTAGCTGATTTGGTGTGCCTACTTGGTTTTTTCAGTCAGATTTAATGGATCTCCCCACTAGATTTATTTTCGGGTAACCAGCCATAAGTTCAGAGATTTTAAAGTGACAAAAATTAGTTTAGTTAATATTGTAGAAAAAATTGTAAGTTAGATAACTATTTGAGAAATTGACTCATGGATAACCAAGTGAATGGAAACAAAAGTTCACCAAAATTTTGATAGGCTTTACCAAATAAAATTTGTGTTGAGGACGTGAGAGCACAGGCGTTTCATTGTAAGCATTCATGAGCTTCTTCTCAGATACACTTAAATGAAGTTCCTCTATGTTTACAACTCGCGCCAATAATTTCAATCTGTCTCTGAAGGGTACATTTTTATCTACAGCCCAACCTCTGATCTTCTCCGTTTCATCACGAATTAACCTCTGTGTTGCAAATAGCAATTAGTAAAAGAATATTTAGTCAGCAATTTATTCAGAACGACCAAAATCATTAATAAGTGCACACTAACAACAAATATGTATCTAACTACAGGAGCAGTTATTAATTTTTTTTTTTTTATAATTAACTGCTTTTCAAGGGAAATTCACCACCTTACCTGGATATTTTCTTGAAAATGAATCGGAAGTTCTTCTGAGTAATTTTCTGAAAGCTTGAAGTAGAAAACAAAATTCATCCCCTCACCATTATATTCATTTTGGAAGATTGTAGGAGGGTATAATGGTATCTGAAATGAGATAACAGTCAATCATTAGTACCAAGACATCTTCCAAAAACTATTTCTCTGCTTCTAAATCCTCATTACTAATGGAATCCTAATAATCTCTGGATTGATCAATAGACCCTCTCAGTTGGCCAGAATCCGTTACTTGAACAAAACTAGATCTTGTAGAATCATATTGAATATTTGACAATACATTATGTACCTTGCTAAACTATCAATCCTTATTTATCAATCCATACATTGTCTAACCAAATCCGATTCTCAAAAAATCCAATTCGGGTGGATTTTTTCTCTATTTTTATTGTTTTCTTATTTCATTATCAACTTTGTCTAAGATGAGTTGATTGACGATGTTCCATTCAATTTATATAATTTCCCCACATCTTCGCTTGTGTGGTTCTACAAGCTTGATGTTGGCATAGAAGTATCAATCTAATCTTTACAACCTGTCAAGCATCTCTGTTTATGAAGATGAGTGAACATTCTTTGACACCTTGTTGAACAAAAGAATGATGATATATACACTGTGAGAAAAGTACGGATATACCTGAAGATTTACAACAAGGATGGGAGGAACTACGCCAGGTGAACCAACGGTTGGAAGTTCCACAAAACGTGCAATATGATCAATTTTCCGTGGTGATAAGAATACATCAACCCCGAAAGGATACAATGCAGCATAGTTTGGAGCAGACTCTTTCCTCTTATCCCTGCCAAATAATACATATAGAGGGACTAAACTTGATATTCAATTGAATAGAAGTAAAACCAGGAATTTAATTTGAGCAAAAAAATACACTAGAGCTGGACTGTGTGCTTGAAAATCTCTTACATGAAGTACTTTTTACCCCGAATTCTAAAAGTATTTGGCTCAACAGATGACCAAGAGTTGGATAGTTTAATCTGGAGAGGGCTGCATGGAATTTGAGAACCAGCAATTGGTTTTCGCAGGAAGGCCTTTGGCGACACTGGAAATGGAAAATCAGTAATTAATGCAAGTGAATATTTAACATCAAAAGATCATCTGGAAATTCACATATAGCTTGTACTAGCAGCAGCATAGCAATAGTCAATATGTATAAAGTGCAGTCCCTTTGTCTGAATTTGTTAGCCTCTTAATTGCATCAATAATGTTACACTGATGTCTAATGGCTAAATATACTATAGCTTAAATTCAAGATAAACTGCCTTTTTAAAATGATTCATAAAGCATCTTAAGGTGCATTTAGTATTACGGAAGTCATCTTCCGGAAAATATTTTCCTTTGTTTGGTTGAAGAGTAGAAAATAGATTTTCCAGAAAAATATTAATAAAACATTGATAATAGTATTAGCAAACTGGATAGTATTTTGGTGAAATTTTTTAGCACTAAAAATTGATAAAAATGTCTTACCAGTGGTTAAAGCAGTGAATTTTCCCAATGACATTATTTGGAAAACATTTTTCTTCGTACCAAACACACCCTCAACATTCAATGCATTTATTAGTATTAGAGGTATAAGCAAAGAGAAGTAATCAATTACAGACTAGGGCTGGCCATCGACAATAAATATAGGGAAAAAAACACTTACATGATACAGAATTTGAATACCCTTCCCTCCACTTAAAAGATAATATTCTGGTTAAAGTTAATTTCCTTTTGATGCCTGGTGAGCTTGGGATTGCAGACTTTCTCTTTTCATGACGAATTCCTTCAGCTCTCGCAACATTTTTATCCATGTTTCGGTTAGACGTTTTGTCAATAGGGCCTGGTCTCTTCATTTTCTTCTCAGGATTATTGGACTTTAGCTGAGGATCTGTTGAAGATTTTCCTTTTACGGAACCTTGTTTGACAAAATTTGTCTCCATGCTTGCAAATGATTGTTCATGTTTTCCAGGAGGATCAAGAGCAGTATTACCATAGTTACAAACAGTATCATAAAATCTTGGAGAAATTATGGTTGAAAAAGATCCACTGCCACTCTGTGAAAAAACTGAAATTCTTGAAAATTAGATACAACATTTATCACTTATCCAGCCCATCAAGTTCAATAAATGAAAAAACAACGAGGGGTGCAACACGAGGGAAAAGACATTAAAGCAAGGACTAAAAATGTTTAATGACTCGGATGAATTACCATCTTTTGCGCTATGAAAATCATCGTCGCTGTCCGATTCAATCATCACCTCTGGGTCTAATTCCGCATTTCCTGCTTAGGCCAAAGAAAACAC
Organism: Lycium ferocissimum; assembly: GCF_029784015.1. Taxonomy (NCBI): domain Eukaryota; kingdom Viridiplantae; phylum Streptophyta; class Magnoliopsida; order Solanales; family Solanaceae; genus Lycium; species Lycium ferocissimum. The sequence goes on from NC_081352.1 coordinate 10,005,398, forward strand.
TTTGAATCATATACCAATCAAGCCAATCCTACTGAATATGAAAGAACGCACTTGCTTTTGACTATGTTCCAGCTTCATTATTTTCCAAGAAATGGTCTCAAGATATTTCAATAGTCAAGTCTAGTGGTATCAAATAGGCAGGTTGGGCTTGATTGGGCGGATTAATGGCGGGTCAATATCATGATTTTCTCAAGAAACAGTCTCAAGATATTTGAATAGTCAAGTCTAGAGGTGTCAAATGGACGGCCTAGCTGGATTTGGACGAGTCAAAATGGGCTGAGTTAATAAATGGACGGGTCAATATCATGATTTTTCCAAAAAGCAGTCTCAAGATATTTCAATAGTCAAGTGATCAAGTCTATAAAAGAAACAAGAATTTTAACGTGTACCTAACAAAGAGAAGCACAATTCAGCATAATTCTCAAAAAGTTTCATGATCAACAACTTTTAGGTTATTAACTCTTCTTTGAGCTAGTAAAAAATCCAAAGCTTTAGTGCAACAACTGAATAACAATCAATATAGATGCCTTGGGAAGGAAATCAGCCAACTTGCCCACCTCGATTATTTTTCATTAGGTACCTGTTATTTTCTACTAGCACTTTAACTAAGGCATTGTTTGGGTGTTGGTTAGAGTAATGCAGGGTTCAATTATTCATGATTAATTATTCCATTTTCTACCCTGCATAAAATAATAGATTTCCCTCCGTTCACTTTTACTTGTCCACTATGAACTTTGCACACCCTTAAAAAATAATAAATGAAATGTATATTTTATCATAATACCCATATTAATTGGTGTACAATTGCATTGGATTTGAAAAATAATTTGGAATGAGTAATTAATCTTAAGGGCAAAAGAGGAAAAATAAATTATTTTTCTCTTCATATGCAAAAGTGGAAAAATAAATTATTTTTCTCTTCATATGCAAAAGTGGATAAGTAAAAGTGAAAATATATTTTTAGAATAGTGGACAAATAAAAGTGAACTGAGGGAATACATGTATTAGTAATGTGGGATGTAAGTGGTAACCAAACACCGTACTTGGTGTACTAAATTTCATACATAGCAACTAAAAATTACCAAATATGGTACCATTAGTTGTGCTGGTTTTAATAGATGAATAATTTACTTTACTTTTTTTTTAATTTTTTTTTATGACAGAATAATTTACTTTACTTCCTAACCGGCAACCAAACGACCCCTACACTTTTAGGCCGACGAGAAGAGAAAATCAGCTGAAATTATACCTTTGGATGTAGTTTTGGAGCAAGAAACATTCTTAGAAGCAGAGGGTTCAATCTTGTTAAGCTTGTGAGATACAGAGTTCCTCCCTCCTTTAGGTTTTGATCCACATGTTCCCATTTCCCTTAGCTCAATTTCAATATGACAACTGAATGAATAATGCAGAATTTGAGTCTAATATTATATGATCAATTATCAATGATTCCACCAACAATAAGATGTACAAACCCAAGAGCCTAGAGAATACTTCTGTTGATTGATGAAGATAATAATGGACTTGATGCTAGAATATTTAACTTTAGAGGAATTTCCTTTTTTGGGTGATACATCAAGCCACTGTTGAAATTTGCAAAAGTTCATTTGACATTGGCAACTTAATATATGGCATCACTTCATAGGTTGGCCAAAATGACAAATTGAAATGGATAAATTTTCAACGACAAAATTCGTCGACCGTCCATATGACTAGGTTGTGTACCAAAATATCTGCGTAGTTCCGTGTTTCTTTATCATTCTTGCCACGTAGAATTCCGAAATCAAAATACGCTACCTTATTGATCACATGACTTGAAACTTCACTTTCATAACAACCTTGAAGAATATAGTAAAATTATCAAAATAAAAAAAAGAATAATTTGCAAATGAAAGGACTCCTTTATACAGAGTATAAATAATTATCATATCCGATTTTATATTAGGAAAAAAGCTCAAACACGTTATCGAACTAGCAAAAAAGGCTCATTCATGCCACTCGTTAATTGTTGCTAAAAAATGCCACCGTCTGCCGTTTTGCATCATATATATCATTACTCACTAACAGAACTTTACTACAATCAGATTATGCCCCATGGCATTAACTAAACCCTTTATTTTACGAGTGACATTTATGAGCCTTCGTTAAGTTCAGTGGCATATTTGAGTCTTTCCCAATTCCTATATAAATCTCCATCTTTTCTAATTTTATGCAACAAACTTATAAGGATAAGTTTGTCCCTTGCACTGATAACATTATTATTTTACATGGAAAAACTATATTCTCTTATTTAATTGAATTATAAATCTAATCTTATTCTACATCCTTTACAATTTTCACGTAACTCATGGCTCTTTAAATTTAAAAACACAAAAAATTTGTTTAAGAAAAAAAGAGACGAACTTAAAAGGGAGTACACTATTGAGGTGTAAATGGGTATGAAAAGTAAATGAGTGTGACATATTTGAGCCTTCAGCCACTATTAACATCGCAAATTTCACTCCTAGATAACTTTCTATATCCATCTACACCTCATTAGTGTACTCTCTTTTAAACCTATTTCTTTTTCTTTTCTTAAACAAATTTTATATGTTTTTCAAAATCTTTTGAAAGAGCCATAAAGTACGTAAAAATTGTGAATCTTTGTAGAATAAGATTAGATTAATAATTCAATTAAATAAGATAGTATAGTTTTTCCATGTAAAATAATAACGTTATTAGTTTAAGGGACAAACTTGTCCTTACAAGCTTGTTACATAAAATTAGAAAAGATGGAAATTTATATAGAAACTAGTAAACTTGGCCGCGCTTCGCGCGATCGTGAATTATCATACAAAAAATATGTTCCAAGATTTTTCTTTATTTCAAATCCAAATAGATCAAACTTCAGGTTTTGATCCATTCCATTATTTACAATTAGTTTTCCCCTTTTTTTCTTCTACTTTTTCACCACTTAAAAGTTTTTAGTCTTCTAGAATCAGGGTACTTGAATTTTCGTATAATCTATATAGGTTTATACTATATTCTTTTTCTTGAAAAGACATGTAAAGAACGAAAAACTCCAACAACAAAATTGGTCTCTTTATGTATGTATATGCGAGATAAAATTTGAAATGTGGTTATTCTTTTATACACTTAATATATGCAGCCAAGTATAGAATTATCTTTTAGCGAAAATCATTTACACCCTCTAACTTTACTTTAAATAACAAAATCTCCCCTCAATTTTGAACAATATAAAAAGGATGCCTTCATTTATGTGCTAAGAACATAAGGGCAAAAAGAAAAAGGACACATACTGCAATGTTAGCTATTCCGGATATCATGAATTCATGTTGAAAATGTTAGGATGCCTTCATTTACATGTGATCTGGATCATCATGATGCTGACTTAAATGATCCTCTTTGGAGTGCCAAATGTCTTAGTAGCTCTCCTAGTTAGGGGTGGGCGTTCGGTTTTTCGATTCGGTTTTATCAAACTTCGGTTTGGCTATTTCGGGTTCAGTTTTTTGAAGGCGGACACCAAACACCGAACCAAACTAGTTCGGTTCGGCTCTCTCGGTTTCGGTTTTTTAAAGTTCGGTTCGGTTTCGGTTTTTTCAATTCGGTTTTTTTAATATAATATTAGAAGCGATTCCATTGACACTAATTCATATTCTCAAAAGCAATAAAATATAAAATTGATAAATTGAAATCAAAATCAAACAAACAGGATACATAAGAACAGAAAACTATAATCATGACATAGGATTACCAGGTGTTATATACATACCGTAAGAATAATTAAGAAAACACATAAAGGACATACATTAATCCTAAAGAGACATCCTAGTTACCTTTCTTTGTTAAGGATATTTGATTTTTTCAATTGAAGTGGAAAATTAGGCATACAAATGCAAAAGAGGACTGGGTTTTTTTGCTTTAAACTTAATGGGCCTGGACTATTTTAATTTTTTTGGGTAATGTATTAAATTTCGGTGCGCGTTCGGTTTTTCGGTTCGGTTTTATCAAACTTCGGTTCGGCTATTTCGGTTTCGGTTTTTTGACGATGGACACCAAACACCGAACCAAACTAGTTCGGTTCGGTTCGGTTCGGTTTGTTGAAGTTTCGGTTCGGTTCGATTCGATTTTTCGGTTTTCGGTATTTATGCCCAGCCCTACTCCTAGTCAAATAAATAAGGTACTCTCACATCTTTCTCAATTCTCCCGTGCAATACCAATGCGAGAAAAGGCAAATGTATAAAATAGCAAGCATAACAAAAAGTAAAAGGAAATATGCAAAACAATTATGGAAAGAGTAAAAGATGTCATTATATGCATTCAATCAATATTGTAGATTGATTGAATGGGGCCCTACGTGGGCCGAATCCGAATATAGTCGGTTCCAATGCGGGTACCGGACACCGGGTGAAAAAAAAAAAAAATCAATGCTGTAGATTGACTACACCGCTGGGCTAACAAAATATGGATGATGACGACATGTTAATTGGAGTAGCTGCTACCAAATATGTTCCAAGGATAGCTAAATGGGGATTACGGCAGAATTTAATATAATAACTTAGACTATGCTACAACAAAATTATTCACCCCTTTCATAAACAGGTCTAATTAACATAGAAATAATCTCTAATCGAATGGAGAAATATACTTTTGATTCTAAAAATTCCCACTTAAACCAATATGCAAATTGCCAAAACGTGATAATTGGTAAAAGGGAGTCTTTTGCGAAGCGTATATACACCATGAAACACATAAATAAAAAAGGTTGTACCTCCTTCAAATCTATTAGAGTAGCCATGGTAGAACTAAATTGTAGTCTTTTGCTTTTGCTGTTGCTGTTGCTTTGTACTTTCTCCATTGCTATTCATTAATCATGATGATGAACCTAAATTTAGCCCTCAATTATATAGCATTATTTGGCTGACCCTTAATCTTCTATAAGATATAATTACTTTGCTATTAAATGTTGAAGATGAACGTGTCTGCCCCTCAAATGTTAAGCATTTCCTTGCTGACCCTTAATCTTACATCGGTTCATCACTAACTGCAACATTAAACAGGTATATTGAATAAACAAGGAAAATATGTAATTAAGAGAATTAAGAGGTGTAATCTATGTATAATATAAAGCTAGGCATAGATAAGGTGATGTGACACCTCTCTATGGCCACCATTTCTATTTATCTTTTTTCTCTCTTTTTTGAGATTTTTTCCTCCATCTCTCTATATAAAATACACAAAATAATCTACTAAAACTAATTAATTTAAACCCACGTTGCTATTGCAATTAAGCCCAGCAGTTGTCGCAACTGCTCAGCCCACGTAGCACCGTAGCAGCAAATAAGACTATCTTAAAACTAATCTAATAAATGCATTAAAGGGATATACCGAACGTTTTGATGACTTTTCGTTTTACCTAGAACTGTTCATTTTTAAAGAGCTATTATATAGTTTGTTTCTTTGGTTTCGTGAACGTGGTGCATAAGAAGTATTGACCCAACTTTGTAACCATGTAAGAGGATGGAAGAGAAGTGGATTGCTACTAACTGGTCTTCAAAAATTTTGTCTTTTCTCCTTCTAGGTTCTAATTATTCGCTTGTCTCATTATTTGTGTGTTTTCTCATGATATTGGTAAATTTGTTTTCTCCTTCATGATTTGTCTTCGGCTTCTAACAGATATGCAATTATTTTTGATGATCTATCTTCTCCATTTTTTACCTCCTAACTATATTACACGTTTCTTAAAAATTCTTTTTTTGTTATCTAACTTTTCTGAACTCCTCGAATGGCCCGAGGGATCTTTCTTACAAGGGCAACAACCAGCAGCGGAGAGTAGAAGAATAAAAGTGTTATTTATAGCCTCTTTCTTATACTTTGATTGTCGTATTAATTTGTGGTTGTCACTGTTCCTTTTTTGTGGTTGTTAGTGCTCTATCATGCTTTTTGTAGTATTTTGCCATGGCTTATAATTCGTTTCCGTTATTTCTTTTTTCGTACTGTTTTGAATTGTCGGTCCTTATGCCGGGTCTATTGGCAAAAGCCTCTCTACCTCCCAAGATAGGGGTAAGGTCTGAGTACACTCTACTCTCAGACTCCCCTTTATGGGATTTCACCGGGAATATTGTTGTTGTTGTTTCTGAGATAGGACATTCAAAATAGAAGCAATATTAATTGTTATTATATCAAATTCTATAAATTAATGAATAATTGGGTCTAAGAGATCCTATAACTTCTGCCAAAAAAAAAAAAAAAAGAATTGTGACTACCATTATGGTAGTAATAGATCGCAAACATAATCAAGAGGTTCTCTTGATCCTTTTCAACTAATATTGATAAACTCTATTTGCTTTTTTGTACTTATTAGTAAAAGATTTTTTTTTTTTTGTTTTTGTTTTTTTTTTCTACAGTATTGAAGTTTAGTGTTTATATTTACTAAGTAAATTTTTCTCCCTTTGGAATTTTTTTTTTCTGTGAATGCTTATGCATATAGTACTGTACATAATCTAGATCCTTCAATTTTGACATAACTAATTTCTAAATAAAAAGCTTATTGCAGTTAACTAGAGTAAAAAATAGACAAAGAGAGGCAAACTATAAGTTAATAACACTGCTCACGGGCGGTCTTATAGATATCTTCTAGATTTATGGATTATTTTTAATCTGCACGACAGTTGAAAGATTGAAAGTCTTAAAGAAAATTGTAATTCTTTCATTTAATTTGAATTTTGTCGATTATAAATTGTAGGAAATCAATCCGTGTCTTGTATTGATGTATGAAAGTCATTATATACAAAGTAGGTATCTCCTATCAGAATGATACTAGGCTAAATTATAGGACCTGATTACAATACATAAGGAAGGGATATTTACAATATTTACGTGTATTATTACATAGTCATCATCACGCATGGGTCGAAGCGGGGGAGGTTGTCGTACGCTTAGACCGTCCCCGAAATCATCAAAGAGCACGCGCGGAAGACCTTTAGTGAAGATATCGCATGCGGTAACGGGACGGGACGTGAAGAACACGAACTTCTCCACGGCAACTTTCTCACGTACGAAATGTATGTCCATCTCAATATGTTTAGTGCGTTGGTCTTGCTGGATTACTCGATAGGTATATGGCACTAACATTATCACAATAAACCAATGTAGGCGTCCGAATGGGACAACGGAGCTCAAGAGAAGGTTGCGAAGCCAACGGGACTCGGAGACGACATTAGCGACGCCACGGTATTCGGCCTCGGCACTCGACTTAGACACGTAGGTTGCCGTTTGGATGACCATGAGAGGAGGTTATCGCAAGGAAGACACGGTAACCGCATGTGTGGATCGGCGAGTGTACGGGACGACTACCCCAATCGAGCATCAGTATAAGAGACAAGAGAGGCAATGGAGGATTTGTACAGATGGAGACCAAAGTCAATAGTACCTTGAATGTATCGGACTATGCGTTTAAGAGCATGCATATGTGCAACCTTAGGATCATGCATGTGAAGGCATACTTGTTGAACCGCATAGGAGATGTCTGGTCGTGTGAATGTAAGGTACTGTAACGCGCCGGCCAACTTACGATATTGGGTGGGATCATCGCAAGGAGGCCCGGCCGTGGCACCAAGTTTGGCTTTGGTGTCGACCGTGTACGGCCAGGCTTACGGGCGGTCATGCCCGCACGCGCTCATAATATCTGGCTGCCGTAATTTTTTCGAGAGAGAAACATGCCATGTGAAGTCCGGATAACGAGCGATACCCGAGAAAATAGGCGAGAGGGCCAAATCCTTCATAGCAAATTCGGCACTAAGCGAGAGACATGATGGATTTCCTTAGAGCATACGAGGAATTGTGAGAATAATATCATCAACATATAGCGAGAATGTAAGCAATGTCGGAACCTCGACAATAAATAAAAAGAGAGTGATCGGATACGCTATGTGAAAAACCAATGGTGGAGACATAGTCGCAAGCGTTGGAACCATGCACGGGGAGCTTGCTTAAGGCCGTACAACGATTTCTTCAAGACGGACATGATGGGGATGCGTGGATCCTTAAACCCAATAGGCTGATGCATATAAACGGTCTCATTAAGATTCTTGTGCGGGGGAAAGCATTCTTGACGTCAACCGATGAATGGGCCAAGAGTGTGTAAGTGCAATGCTCAAGACGATGCGAATAGTAGCCGGTTTGACGACCGGACTGAAGGTCTCGTCGCAGTCAACTCCAACTTTGTTGAGACCTGCCATCACAGACAAGACGGGCTTTGTGCCTCTCAAAAGAACCATCAGATTTCTTTTTATGATGAAAAATCCACATAGACCGAATAAGATTCACATCAGGGGGACGTGGAACCAACTCCCACGTCTTATTATTAATTAAAGCATTATATTCATCAACCATGGCAGCGGCTTTCCAATTGTGGTCGTGAGAGCACGACGGGATTTCGCGGGATAGGCGAGATGGAGAGAAGGGAAGTATTTAAGTTGAACGGTTGTTTGGGTTTGAAAATCCCGCGTTGGCTTCTAGTAACCATACGGGGGGGGCTAGGGCGATGACGGGTGGGGCGGTGGGGGTTAGGGGTCGGGGCGGTGACCGTGGGGGGGTGGTAGGGACTTTGGCGATTTACGGGTGGAGCGAGCGGGGGGAGGGGGGCTGCCGGGGGCGTGTCAGCTGGTGCGGCGGGGGGAGGGGTGGACCGCGGGAACGACGGGAGGAGTAGGTGGAGACAGAAAATGCAAGGTGTATGGGGAAATTCCATGGTCCAAAAATTCATAGGAAGTTGGGGTGGGGGAGTGCAATTTGGAGAAGGGAAATTGAGTTTCGTCAAAGAGGACATGCCGTGAGATGATGATTTTGTTGGTGGATAAATCATAACACTTATATCCTCTATGATTCAACGGATAGCCCAAAAAAACACACGGGGTGGATCTTGCTTGTAACTTATGAATAGTCGTAGACGGGAAAAGTGGATAGCATAGACACCCAAAAACCCGGAGATGAGAATAGGAGGGGGTTCGTTGATAGAGAACTTGCGTTGGTGATTTATGCCTAAGGACTTTGGTGGGAAGTATATTGAGGAGGTATGTGGCCATTTGGAGAGCATGATGCCAAAAAGAGGGGGGGGGGGGCGGGGGGGCGGGGGAGTGGACAAGAAGAGTGCGCACTATGTTATTAATGGATTTAATTTTTCTTTCCGCTTTGCCATTTTGAGGAGCAGTATGGGGGCAAGAAAACCGAAAATTTATACCATTTGAGGCGCAAAAAGTTTGAAAATGCCCATTTGCGAATTCCCGCCCATTATCACATTGAATGTTTTTAATGTCCCTTTCGAATTGAGTCCGTATTAATGCCTTAAAAGATAGAAAAGTGGAATACACTTGGGACTTGTTAGAGATAGGAAAAGTCCAAAGAAAATTACTACAATCATCAAGAAAGAAAACATAATAGCGATGCCATTAGAACTTAAAACAGGGAGATGTCCATAAATCTTATGAATGATGTCAAACGGCATAGTAGTAAACGACAACGAATCATAAAATGGCAATTTAACATGTTTCCGCAAAGGACAAGAGGTGCAAAAAGAAGTACGGGTCCTATTACAGTCAATTAAGGCATTACGACGAAGAGAACTAAGAATAGCTTTTCCCGGATGGCCAAGGCGGGAGTGCCACAAGCTAGGTGATGCGGCAAGGAAGGTGGATGGTGGGTGGACCATTACGTGGCATTGAGAGGATACAATTCCCCGGTGCTCTCACATCTCATTAGGCGGCTCCCCGTCGGTAAATCCTTCACGAAAACCCAAAGAGGATCAAGCTCGCGAAACATTATTATCCTTAGTGAATTTACGTACGGAAACAAGGTTTTTGATGAGTTTTGGAGCATGCAAGACGTTTCGGAGACGTAATTGAGGATTAGGTGGGGGAAGGGATATATGACCATAGCCTCGAATTGGAATAGTGCTACCATTACCAACAATGATTCCAGAATTATTGCTCAAATTAAAATAAGACGTGAGAGTACCCGACTTGGCGATCGTGAGAAGTCGCCCGGTGTCCATGTACCAATTGTCATCCGGTTGATGCATGGATAGGGTGTGCATGGCTGCCTCTACGTCTGTCGGAGTGTACCCCGAGTTTGGCGGAACGTGCATGGAATAGGCCTGCTGAGGCCGAGGACCCACGCCAAGAATGCCGCTGCCGGGCCGCGACGTGGTGGGTTGCTGCTGCCACGGTCTCGTCGGATACGGGCGGCGGGGGCTGGCGAGTGGCTGTCCGTCGGTCCGCCGGCATTTCTTGGGGGCATCCTCACGCTGCCGCGGCCTTGCTTCCCCGCCGGTTGGTGTTGTTGTTATTTTTTCCTTGTTCTGTTAAATTCTGCACGATTATTATCACGACAGTTAGCGAAATTATTGTTGCCGCCAGGTGGTGGAGAGGGAGTATCATTATCAACAAGTAGAGCCGCGGGATTGGAATCGCGGGCACGTTCCTTGGCTGCCGCATCTTCGAGCTTGAGTCTGGAGCACACTTCAGAGAAAGAAGGCAAAACATCTTTCTGTTGGATGGTGGTGACAAAGTGTGCATACGTCTCGGTAAGCCCGCAAGAAGTCGCGAAGACCGGACGTTGGTCGGACACGCGACCCGACGTTGGCAAGCGATCCGTGAGAGACTTGAGCCTATTGTAATAGGCCATAACTGAGTCGAAGTCGGCCATTTTTGTGGTGGTGAACTCAGTTTCAAGGTACGCTGCCCGTGAGTGCTTATTATCTTGGAAAAGTTGAGCAACGCGATTCCAAGCCTTCTCGGCAACATCATCCGCCACGAGAATAGAGGTAAGAATATCATGGGAGACGGTGGCGTATATCCATTGAAGGACCACCGCATCTAGCCGTTTCCAGAGCGGAAGGTTAGCCGCCTTTGTTGCGTCATACGCGGTGAGTTCAGCGGTGTCAGTTGGTGGTATGATGTGTTCAAGTACGGAGTGAACGCGGGCTAGGACTTTGAATAGTGTCCCCATTCGTGATAATGGCCGGTTTCCATGTCTAGAGTGATTGGGATTAAAGATTTCACATTCGTGACGGTTAAAGCAGAATGGAAATTTTTGTTGTCAGCCATTGAAGGGAGAAGAGGGAGGAGGAAAGGGGACGGCTAGGTTTAGGGTTAGAAGAGAGAGAGAGAGAGAGGTGGACGGCTAGGGTTTTTGGAGAGAAACCTAGTCTGATACCATGTAGGAAATCAATCCGTGTCTTGTATTGATGTATGAAAGTCATTATATACAAAGTAGGTATCTCCTATCAGAATGATACTAGGCTAAATTATAGGACCTGATTACAATACATAAGGAAGGGAATATTTACAATATTTACGTGTACTATTACATAGTCTATCATAAATTTCTTTACTTTTTATTTCAACTTCATGTTATTTCAATAGAAGAAAATTATAGAGAAATAAAAGCTCTACTACTATCTAACGAAATACATAAACACAAGTAGAGATTTGTAATCTAATTAAATATATACAATTAATAATTTTACCAGAAAGTTAATCCATTATCATTCTAATAATTTGCAACATTATTTATTAGTATAAATTTATTGATGTTGTTTATAACCGCGAGAAGTGCGGCTTTCATCACTAGTTAAGTGAATTAAGAGAGTGACTTTTGGATTATCTAATAAACGCTACATTGATTTTAAAATGAGGTAAAAAGGAGAAAAAGATAAATGGTATTCTAGGCCATAGAGAGATGCTACATCACCTTATCTATGCCTAACTTTATATTGCATATAGATTGGGAAAAAGCTCAAATATGCCACCGAACTTAACATATATGACACTCGTAAAATGAAGGGTTTAATTAATGTCATGGGGCATAATCTGATAGTAGTAGAGTTCTGTTAGCGAGTAATGACATATATGACCCAAAATGGTAGTGGCAGTGGCATTTTTAGCCCAACTATTAACGAGTGACATGAATGCACCTTTTCTGATAGTTCGATGACATATTTGAGCTTTGCCCCTTTATATTAAATCAACTAATTTAAGTATAGGAGTTAAAAATAATGTATGAACAGTGGCGGAGGTAGAAGCTCCATGACGAGTGCGATCCAACCTAATAGCTTTTTCTCAAACTGTGTATGTGTTGAAAAACTCAGTAAATACATATACATATTAAATTTTGAACCCAATTATTAATGCTTAAGGTCGTCGACTCCTCGTTCTAAATTATAGAACCCTAAAGTTGAAATCATGGCTCCGCCTCTGTGTATGAATATTGATAAGTTTGATATTTCACTATCTTTTGCTTAGACTTTTGAGGTGTCAATGTATATACGTAGAATGTTCATTAAGAATTTGGTCTACTTTCAGGTTTTGCTGTGTATCAATATTGATAAGTTTGATATTTCACTATCTTTTGCTTAGACTTTTGAGGTGTCAATGTATATACGTAGAATGTTCATTAAGCATTTGGCCTACTTTCAGGTTTTGTTTGCTTGGTAAAAAGTTTAGAGTAGAATAGTGGAAATAAATTGAAAATAAGGCCAAACATACAAAATTGCAAATTCTGGGTAACTGTAGGTTATTTTGCGCAAAACACGTTGGAGATTTTTCCCATCATATTAATATTAAGATTAATTTCACGATTTAAGGGTTATCTTTGATTGAAACAAGAAGTTTCGGGGGGCAAGATTCGACCTACTTACACCTCGGATTGCTAATTCGAGCTTTTTCCTTTTTTATTCATCTATTTTCCTCCATATGTAATTCCTTGCTATGTACTCCCTCCACATAAAAAAGAACGTCCACTTAGTCATTTGTACACCCTTAAGAAAATACTAACTCGTAGAAAAACATATGTAATTTGACTAAATTGTCCCTAATTAAATAGGTATTGATATTTGATCACATAACACTTAATAAGGGCAAATCTGAAAAAATAAGGTTAATTCTTTCTTGATTTGATAAGTGGACACTCTGTTTGACCCAAGAAAAAAAAGTTAAGTGAACACTCTTTTTGATCCGAAAGGAGTAGTTGATTAAATTTGGTTTACTATTTGGATTTGGACTTGGACATAGTAGCTGGAAAAATGTATGACTGGAATTTGATTTAATCTCTTGTTTATTGAATGTGTTGACTAGTTTCCTGTTTCTTATTTGTTGGTTACTTGTTATTTGATTACTCTTGTTTTGTATTGCTTCTTAGAGTTTGACCAAGTCAAATAACTTTTAATTTACCTTTATTTGAGCTTGGAAAGAGAAACTAAAGTTGGATGTAAGTTAATGGGAAAACGGTTCAAAATAAGCTCCAACTTTGGCCGAAATTTTTATAACACACTTTAACTTTGCGGCAGTCTTATGACCCCCTGGACTATTTTAAAGTGGAATTATTATCTCCTTAAAAAGTCAAAACCAAATTTATGTCCAGGGGAGAAATACACGCGCCCGGCACTGCATTTACCATTTAAATTTTTTTTTTCCTTCAGATTTTGCCTGCTTCTTCTTTATTTCCCTACTCTTTATATACTTTCTTCCACCATTAACACCCAACCTCTCAATTTAAACCTTCACTAGGTAGAGGCTCTCACATTAAAATCCAACAAAAAACATCTCAAAAACTTCCTTTTAGACGAAATCTGCAGAAACTCCGTTGAGAAATTCAAATCAATACAAAACCAAATCATCTAAAAATTCAAATTCACATTTTCGGTCATCATTCTGCTGGATCTGAAGATTAGGGATTCCGAATTTTATTTGATTTTACCTTTTGGGTTTAGAGGGACAAAGAGAAGAGATGAAGTCAAACAAAAAAAGGGGTCGCCTGAGTTGAAGAGAGAGATGGCAGTGCTCAGCGGATTTTTGATTATTAAATGGTGATTAATCTATTGAAGACTCATGGGTTGAGTTTCCATGAGCAAACTTGTTGAAGACCATCAATGCTTCATTTGTTAATGGCGGCTGAGAAACCCAACAAAAGGGATGAAGAGAAACATAATGAAAAGAAAAAGAAAATAGAAGCATAGATATTTTATAAAAACTGTTTATAAAAATATTTTTTTTCTTCTCACTCTTTTTGAGAGAGTGAAATACAATCTCTTTGCCACCTCAGCACCTAGGGAGCTAATAATTTCACTTCAAAGTAGTTCGAGGTGGGGGGGGGGGGGGGTCATAGGACTCCTGTAAAGTTGGAGTTTGTTATAGAAATTTCGGTCAAAGTTGAAGTGTGTTTTGAACCCTTTTCCCTAAATTAATTGACGAGGATTTGGATTAATTAAGGGATTTACTCCCCTTTTTACTTTTATTTGTCACATCATTTAAGAAATAATAATTGATGAGGGTATTTTACCATAATACCCATATTAATTGAGCTTTAGTCTTAGATCTTGAGAAATAATTTAGGGAATAAGTAATTAATGCAAAGGATAAAACATGATATTAAGAGGATATCATTTTCAATGTTAAGCGTAAAAGAGTTATTAAGCATATCATGTTCCCCACCATTGATTACTTTTAATTACTACCCCTCTCTCAAATTATGTGTCTTGATTCTCTTTTTTTTTTTTTGTTTTTTTTGGTAACTAACATCATTTTATTAATTACCACAGAGAACATTACAAATTTAGCAAAGCCAACACAGCTTGCTAGGGTCTACAGTCAACTCAAAAACCATAAAAAGGATCAGTACAGAGGCTAGTTAAACTGGAAGCTATGGACTAGTTTTTGCATTCTAGGGGGAGCTCTAATTAAACAAACATAAGCCAGATCCTTTGCCATTTTGTTCACCGTGCTACACTTTTGCTCGAAGACTCGCTGATTTCTTTCCGTCCACAGGGAGTAGATAACCTCAGCAGCAACCATTTTGAAGAGCTGACCAACCTGAGCTTTACCCTTGATATTAGTGATGATCCACTGCATAAATGCAGCCCAGGTATTAGCCGGCACTCCCACCTTTTTGATCCACTGAAGCACTCTTGTCCATAAGGCCTTGGCCATAGGACATTGGACAAATAAATGCTCATGATTCTCAGAAACTTGTTGACACAGTACACATGTTTTGGTGGCTTCCAGCCCTCACTTAATCAATCTATCTGAAGTTAGCATTCTCTAGTGTAAACACAGCCACAGGATAAAACAGGCTTTTGGTCTGGCATGATTAGCAAACATTACGCATTTCCATGGTATTCTTGGCAAGTCCCCTATCAACTGGAGATACAGTTTCCTGATTATACTCTGCCCATGATTAGGAGGAACCACAAGATGTAGTATTTGATCCCTAGAGGCTAAAATTTTCCTTGTCATCCAACTAGCTTGTTGAGGGATGGGACACACATTCAATTGTTGCCCCTTTATATAATAGACATGAATCCATTTAACTCATAGTTTGTCAGATTTATGGGCTAAATCCCAGCACAATCTGGCCACAGCAGCTTTATTCCATTTCTGAAGATTTATCAGGTTCAGTCCACCCGCAGACTTAGGACTACACATTGTTTCCCAGGAAACTAGTGCTTTTTTTTGTAATAATTCCTTCTCCTGACCAAATATAGCTTCAGCAGTGCCCTTCTATAAGCTTTAATACCTTAGTGTGAATTATAAACAATTGGCTCCAATAGGCTTGGACACTAAATAGCACAAACTGTACCAATTGCACTCTACCAGCATAGGATAGTTTTTTTTGCTGTCCAAGATGATATCTTAGCTATAATCTTATCAATAAGGGGATACCACTGCATAATAGACAATTTTTTAGTAGACAACGGAACTCCAAGGTACTTAAAAGGAAGTTCACCAAGGGAGAAACCCAATTCCTGTAGGATCTGTGATCTGATTTCTGGAGCAACCCCTCCAAAATAATTGAACTCTTACCTAGATTTGCTAGTAAACCAGATGTAGCTAAAAACTTTTGAAAGCACTGGTGCATTGTCACGACAGAGGCCACATCACCCTTAGAGAATAATAGGAGATCATCAGCAAAGCAGAGATGTGTGACACCCAGTTTGGCACATTGTGGATGGAACTTGAAAGGCTTGTTTGCCTTGAGATCATTCAGATTCCTGCTAAGATATTCCATAGCAATAGCAAAGAGGAACGGGGACATGGGGTCACCCTGTCTAAGTCTCTTAACTGTTGGGAAAGCAGGTGTGGGTTCACCATTGACAACAATTGAATAGGTAACTGACTTGACACAAGCCATTACCCAAGAAGTAAACACATGGGGGAAGCCCAGCTCTGTCATTACTTGTTCTAGATAAATCCATTCCACTGAGTCATAGGCCTTCTGAAGGTCAATCTTTATCATGCATCTAGTAGAAATATTCTTCGTACTATATGCTTTGACCAATTGATGAGCTATTATGATGTTGTTAGAGATTCTTCTACCAGGTATAAATCCAGCTTGAGAGTTACAAATAATATCATCCATAACATCATGCAATCTACTTGCTAGAATTTTTTAGATGATTTTATAGAGAACTGAACAATAAGCTATAGGCTTAAACTCTTTAACTGTGATGGGGTCATTTGGTTTTAGGACCAGTGAGACAAGCGTACAGTTAGCCGGGCCATAGATTGTACGAGTCACAAAGAAACTCTTAATAGCAGCTATGACATCTTCCCTTATGATATGCCAGGTTTTTTTTGAAGAAAAAAACGTTGTACCCATCAATACTTGGTGCTTTGTCATCTCCAATAGTTTTCAAGGCATTATAAATATCAGCATCAGTCACCTCCGCACATAAATCAATCCTTTGTTTGTGTGTAAGTATTGGACCCTTCCTCATGGTATGTTTACACACAACTGGAAAGGATGTTGCTGCTGAACCCATCAAACTCTGATAAAAGGTTACAAACTCATCTTTAATCTTATCAAGGTCTTGTAACTTAGTGCCATCAAGTGCAGTGATTTCAAGGATTCGATTTCTGTGGCTAATCTCTTTATTTACATCAGAGAAGTACTTGTTGTTTGAATCACCCAGTTGTATCCATTTCGCCCTAGATTTCTGCTTGAGGGCACTTTCTTCCATCATGGACCATTTCTCTAGGTTGATCAGCAGTTGTTTCTCATGTTGTATCAGTCAATCCGTAGGTTGTAATTGCAGTTCCTCTTGTACTACTCTGAGGTCATCTCGAGCTCTTTCAATCTTAAGTTTGATGAATTTAAATTCCTGATAGTTGAGTCGCCGCAAATTAGGTTTGAGAGCTTTAAGTTTGAGCCACATACTTTGCATCTTGTTGTTTGCCATATGCTGCTGCCATTTAGCTTCAACCAAGGGTAAAAAATTCTCATGTTCCGCCCATATATTGAAGAACTTGAAAAGAACATATCTAGGCCCTTGTTGTTGTTGTAGTTGTAGTACCATTGGTGCATGGTCCGATATGAATGGTAGTTCATATGATGTGGAGACATGTCCCCAGTTAAGCATCCATTCGAAGTTGCCAAAAGTTCTATCTATTCTGCTAGTAATCCTCTCTATGCCCTGCTGTTTATTAGACCAAGTGTAGTATTCCCCATGCCATGGGAGCTCATGCATATCAATCTTATGGATGCAATTAGAAAAATCCTGCACTTCAGCAAGAGTCACCGGGTGTCCAGACAATCTACCATTTAAGTTGAGTACAACATTAAAATCCCCACTGATGATCCATGGTTGGGAGACTCCTTGAGCCAACAATGTTAAGTCCTTCCATAATATTCTTCTTAGCTCAATAGTGTTAAACCCATATATGATAGTAATAAGGAAATGGCTATCTGATGTTCTATCTCGAACAAGGCAATAGACCAGCTGGGAGGTGTTGTGCTTGAGAGTGACATCAAACCAGTTAGGGTCCCTAATAAACCACACCCTACCATTGACAGCATCTTGGTAGTTGGCATGGAATTGCCAGCCCGGGGAAATATTATTCAGTATGAGAAGTTCCACCTCTATCCACAGGTAGAGCTTTAGCATCAGTCTGACCTTTACTTATAGACCCAGGGACCTTCTTGGCAAGACCAGCAGAGAGAACTGGAAAGTTTGTTAAGTTGAAATTAGGGGTGGTGCCAAGTATGGGATCAGGCTGTGCAGTGTTCTTCTTAGTAGTTACCACAACTGGCAGAGGATTCTTGTGCACCTCTACTGGGATCCCTTCCTGTGAGCTCTGGTCCTCTCCAATACCCTTCGGTTCTTATGTGGTTAGTGGTTTACTAGGCTTAACAAGTTCAGGCTGCACTATACTAGTGGTTCTCCATTCTTCTGTGACCTGTTTGCGATGTCTTCTTCTCTTAGGATGGGTAGGTTGCGTTGGCTTTTGTGCTACTAGAGGCTTTTTGCAAATATGCCCAATTCTTTAACATCGAGGGCAAAATTCTGGTTTCCTTTCATATATAACATCTTGACTGAATAGGTGGCCATTTAGGTCTAAAACCATTACCTCATCTGGTAAAGGCCTGGTCACATTCATTTCAATCAGCATTCGAGCATTGGACAGTCTAGATTACTTTGTTGTACATTCATCCACATATAGCGGAGAACCCAAGGTACTAGCTATCCTGCTCAATGAACCCATACCCCAACAGTCAAGAGGCAGTTTAGGGAATTGGACCCAAAGGGGAATTTCAACAACAAACTCTATGCTTAAATCAAAATGCTTATTCCATGGTTTCAAGACCATCGACCTATTATTGATGGTATATGGGCCAGCATAGAGGATTCTCCCATATCCTTCTCTGTTGGAAATTTTATGATGTAATACCCATCATCATGTAAGTATAGCGTAGGATCAGCCACACTCGACCAGTTTTGCGAGACATAGCGAGACATGGCATTATACCCAGGGCATTCACCGAAGAAATAAACAATCAAGGCACATTTCCATTTATCCGTTTCAATTTTCACATCATCCTCTTCCAGTTGAGCCACAGGAGTGCCATCAACAATTATCGGAGGAATATATGATAAACTCATGCCATTAGCAGCCGGCCTATTATTTTTAAACATGTTGACCCCTTTGGCCAGTTTCATGCGCGACATCTTGTTCCTCTTTGTTGGTTTCAGGCAGACCATATTCCGATATTTGTGCTTTATTCTTTGCTGCCATAGTACCACTTTTTGACCCATTTTGGGGTATCGGCGTTACCAGCTGCTCTACCGGCGTCTTAGGGCTAAGAGCTAGTCTTTTGGCCACCTCAATATGACTTCTTGAGGGGCCATGTCACACCCTAATTTCCGATAGGGTATGATGGGCACCCGACCCTTACCTAGGGCCGAGCGAACCCGCTGACTAACGTAACTCTCATAACCACACTGGGCCCACAAAACATAACATACGCACGTAATGAAAATTTTTCAGAAAACCAACATGCCTTTCGTTTTTTTTTTTTTAAAACCAAATAAAATCTGCAATCGTATGAAAACTGTAATATAAGGCACAACAGTACTTCGGCTTATATAGCCGCTTGCCACACACATCGGTAGCATAATGCATACAAACACACCGGCTTACATAGCCGCTTACAAAATGACTCCGACATATCATACACTCGACAATCGTCTCGCAAAGTCTCTATCATAACTTCGAACACCATACAAAGCACTCGACTCGGCGGCACTCCGGGGGAAATGGAGCTCGCCAATCCAGCTCGGAGCATCTTCTCGCTAACATCACCGACTCATCCGTGGGTACCGCGTGGCATGAAACGCAGCCCCCCCGAAGAAAGGGGGGTCGCACGAAATATGTACTGAGCATGTAAAGCATAGTATACATCAAACGAGGACATAACTAAAGTAGAAAGTACAGAAAGTGAAGTCGTAATAACCCAACTATCTAAGTACTTACATCCGACACACAAATCATGCATACTCATACCGAACGCATCGTAATCCGTCATATGGAATGACTTAACCGATGTGGGATCCGCCTCATCATCGGTGATCAAACTCATCATCGGAGAACAAACTCATCACACATCATCACATATCAAATGCGGTCCATAGGACCGGCGGACGAACGTGGTCGCCACCCTATCCGGCGCCACAACACAAAGATAACTCCGTAAGATTTCAAATCTCCGTATCCCCGAACACAACACATCATCACAACACATCATAAGCCATATCACAAGATAACTTCATAAACGGAACCCGGCCCTATGGCGAGGTCTCGGGAACCGTAACACAAAGATAACTCAGAATATATCATAGTGCGCACGATCATATACCGGCCCGGGATCCGGTGAAAGAGGTAACACAGAACGCACGAGCAGATCGTAAGTAACCACACGCATCTCAGACGTCATCACAGACTCAACCGAATGATCAAAACGAACTTTTTTTTTTGAAAATCCAAAACCATAGTCAAAACAAGTTTTTCTCCCGAATCTCGCTCGGGGCATGCCCAAACCGAACTTCAGAAACCGTTGTTACGTACCAAAATCATGGGCATAAAATCCTTATTTCCAACTCGACAGAAAAATAAATAATCATAGCGAAGAAAATATTAGATTTTTCCGAAAAATCCATAAAGGTAGCCTAGAAAGGCCGCGGGCCCCACAGACGGGTGCCGACCCCCGTCCGAGCCCGACTACGAGGGGTAGGGGAGAGTGATGTCTTATGAACTTACATATTATGTTTTGGGGCGTTTCGAGGTCGTATGCAAAAGTTACGGACGTTCGTAGTTTCGAAGTCGTTTAGAAACAAGTCTCTTTTAAAAACAAAATTCTTTTGAAAATAGAACTCTTTTGAAACCTTAAAAGTTTAATCCTACAAACGACATAAGGGTCATAACTCAACCGCGTTAACGATACGAATTTCAAGAAACATATAAAAATCGCTTACGCAGCATTTCAAACTCAATCATATCCAAGACATACGGACCATAACCTAACCATACTAAAGATGCCAACAACATCAAAGCAAACACGAATCACAAACATACTTGAAATTTACGAATGGAATTACCCCGAGGCAAATATCATGTCATACCTTAATTCCGTCTAAGACATGCCAAAAAGAAAGAAGGGTAAGCTTCACATACCTGGCTTGCTTCCTAAGCTAATCCAACCGTAAGTTCGTCTTCTCAAAAATCTACAACAACATCAATACGCATCGAACATTAGTCCAGCGCTAAATGGTCCAATTCCAAGCCATTGCTTTTTCTACAGAATTTTGGGCAGCACTTCCCCTATAACTTGGACGCCCCCGAGAATTTAACTCGGCCAAATCTTTAACAACAATACCAACAACCATTCCAACAACATCAATGAGTAATTTCAAACGCATTCTAACACTAACAAGTCATTTCCATATTCTTCGACAACATTCCAATTATATTCAACTTAACTACATATTTCCAAACTAATGTCAACGATTGCATATTCGAATAACAATTCAAACCTTTCATACACAAATCAATAACATTTCCCACAATCCACGAAATTGTTCAAAACAACCCAAACAAAACATAAGGCAACCCGAAACCTTCCAAGTCCAAGGAAATATCAACAACGCATTTCTTTTCTTCCAAACTCATAAACTTCACCAACAATCCGCACGTTAACCATATTATTATCATAAATTCAAGAAACCACATTAAGACCAAATTGGCTCCTAAAACAGCCCACACAACTATAGCTTCGACTTGTAACATTAAAACTTCATTCTACATCATATAACTCACAACGACGACAACCAAATGCTAAATAAAAATAAGTCATTCCTTAGCACACAAAATAGCTCATTCTCGGCCAAGACATCAACATACCATCTTCATGATTTCCATCCATTTTTACACACTACAACAACATACAAACATGCTAAATACCATTAATTCTTCACCCCCTACACACACACATAACACACGGCCACACACCTAGACACACACGGCTACACTTTGACCTCCACACTTTCATGAATTTCATCCATTATCATGCTTCACAACATGCACAAATCACTCATAACATGCAAAAGAGGAGATCAAATCATACCTTTTCCACCCAACCTTTCTACACGGCTAGAGGTGGGTTTGCAAGAACAAAGGCTTTCCTTGATTCTGCAACAACTTCATGTTGTTTAGCATCCTCCAAGGAGTGGAAAACATAGAGGAAAATATTTCTTTGGATCAACTTGGAGGGGCTGAATTCGGCCAGCCCTCCTAGCCGTCCCCTCCTTCTCCCTTTTTTTTTCTTTCTCTTGATGCTTCTTGAATTTTCCAAGTGATAAAATAGTGAAGATGATTAATTATCATCTTTTAGCCACCATATATAATTTGCACATGTGTGCCATGGCCCACACCACTCCACACACACACACACATAGCCGGCCACTTGGCCTTTTTTTCAAATAATGGCCAACTTTCCATAATTCATTTTTTGGTCCCAAATTTTTCCAACTTTCATTCTCTAATTTTTTTTTCCTTATTCCAATCTTACCCCTAACACTTCATATCCACAAAAGATGAATATGCAACTTATGCATTGAGACAAAATCAACAAAACCGGAAATTTAAAGTCTTGTCCATACCTCGTCGCAACCAACTTAGAATATTCCGACGTACGAAGTACGGGGTGTAACAGGCCAGCTGCCATCGAAGCTGGTGGGGCTTCCAATTTTGGGGTTTCAATTGGTTCATTTGCATTTAGTTAGATTTCAACTGTAACCCTAGCGCCGACAGAGCTACCAAATGTGATTAATAGTACTTTGCGAGGCCGTCCTCTACCTCGCCCTTGTTCATTACCTGGGTGTTGCACTTTTGCTTGACCTTTTGCCCGTCCTTTCGCCATGGATGACTCACCGGCGCACGTTAACTACCGTGTATCGGCACCATGAGAGGGAGAGCCTTTTTTTTTTTTTTTTTTTTTTTTTTTTTTTTGTAATTGTCTTTGTTTATCGATTGAATATCTTGATTCTCTTTTACATGCCCCTTAAGAAAAATTAAGTGAAGTTTTTAATTATTTTACCCTCATTGATTCTGATGTAACGACCCACTAGGTCGTTAGGAGCATTTCGACCATTTTACCCCTGACATTTCATTTCGGAGACTAGGAGTAAGTCTAGTGAGAACTTAAAGATTTAGAATTTCAAAGCAAAGGCTTGCGTAGTATTTTGCGCACTTGTTTGAAAACTTTTTTATTTCCGTTAGGGGTTGACTTAGTGAATTAGACCTCCGTTGGGATTCCGAGCCCACAGGTGAGATCGTAGTGGATTTTTACTTATGTGTGCATGTCTGGTTTGTGTGTGTAGGACCTTGGATTGATGCCGGGATTTTGGGGGGAAACTTGGTGAAAAACCAGAGTGTTTGTGTTATGCCTCAGAAGATTTTGCGTTGTTGTGCCTTAATTCGTTTAGCATAAGCTTGAGAGGAGGTTATAGGGCTCCTTAGATGGTTAATGAAGGTTTACATAAGTGTTAAGAAGGTATCATACGGATTGAAGGTCAAACAAATCGAAAAGAACGCATTTTCGCGAAAAGTGGGGATTGAGGGCTGTTTGCGGCGGCATATTGAGTTTGCTGTGCAGCAAACTGGTCACAAACTTCCATTTTCTAGGTAGCTCACTACCCAACAGTACCCAAGATATGGTGGAGAGATGAGGCCGCAAGTTGCCACTTGCTAGGCCACATCTCCACAACAAGTTGAGGCAGAGGGGCAGTTCAAGGGCTTTTTAAAGTTCTAAAAAGTCTCATTTCATGTATACACTTTCCATACTTCTCTTTCTACCTTATAAGGGTGTTCTTGAAGGTTCTCCAACATCCCAAATTATTCCAAACCATCACAAGAGAGCATGAAGCTCTAAAACCCCAAGCTAGTTCATGAAAAATGATTGTTCTTGCTTCTACTTGATGATGTGGTGGAATTAGTCTTAGAGTAAATAGTGGGAGGTGAAGTTCTTCTAATATAAGGTATGTTCTTCATCTTATTTCTTATGTTGAGTTGACTTGAAGGTTTAGCAAGTCTTAAAATGAAGAGAGTCATAGTAGAGAGGTCACAAGGTATTAAGTTGAAGATGATGGCTATGGGTTGTTTCCAAAAGGGAGTTTTGGATTGAATTAAGTTTCATTTGAATGTAAGCTCTTCGCTATAGTATCGTTGATGTTATTATTGTTTTTTGGGAGTTGTTTTGGAGTTTGGTGGAAGTAGATGATATAGGGGAAGTCTTTGCCCAATTTTCGCTAGCTCACCAATTAATTTAGTTTGACCTTATGGGAGTTTTAATGACTTGACCTTTAATCATCTTGAATGTAGATTTGCAAGCTCAGGAGGATAGACGTTGAGTGGTTAAATAGACGACGAGGTATGTTAAGGCTGTCCCTTTCTTTTATATGACATGATCATATTGATACAAAACTTATACAAATGATGTCCAAAGTGATTCTATTCCTAGAAATACTAGAAGCTCATGTTTCTTGATGTTTTTATGATGTTATTGATCTTGTCTAATGATTATTGATCTTATTTATGATTGTTAATCTCATCTTACAGTTATTGTTCCTTCAAGGTGAGATATGTTCATAATGATAGTTCCATAATGGTAATCGTAGTTTTACCGACCTTACGTGACTCTGATGGAGTTGTAACGTTTCTTTGTACTCTCTCTCATGTATATATATATATATATATGTAGCTATTTTCTCACACAGAGCCACACTATAGTCGGCCGGGTATAACACCTATTGTGCACGCCACTGCAGTTGGGTACGGAGAACACCGAGCCTCATTATGGCCTGGTACAAGTGACACTGAGCCTATATGGCCGGGTACGGTATTATGATATATGTATATGTATGAAAATATTTTTTTTAAAAGGAAAGCATGCATGATATCCACCTTAAGAGGCATTCAAATGTACATGTTACCTTTCTTATCTCGTATTACTTTCATATCTGTATTATATTATTATTTATGCCTTACATACTCAGTACACTATCGTAATGACGCCTTTTTTTTTTGGACGCTGCGTTCATGTCGGCAGATAGACAGAGAGCCGGACCAGACCCTTAGGCTGCTTCCTCAGCATTTGTACAGGAGCGCTTCGCTTGTTCTGGAGCTGCAGTTCAGTTGGTACGATTTTTTATGTGTATATGTGGGCATGGCAGGGTCCCGTCCCGTCCTTATTATGTTATGCACTCCATGTAGAGGCTCGTAGATAGATATGTACAGTTAGATATTTTGTGACCTTCTCGGTCCCTGTTGTGTTGTATCATTGTTTTGGTAGCCTTGCTGGCTTGAGTACTTGAGACCAGTTTGATGACGTATATATGTATATATCTTTTGGGCTTGCGTCCCTTACGGTTTATGGCATTTAACAGTTAGCATTATGTCCCACTCAGGTATGATGGTGAGATGCATGTATGTCATATAGTGCTCGGTAGGTTAGCTCCGGATGTCCGTCGTGGCCCTCTGATTGGGTCGTGAAAAAAGTGGTATCAGAGCAATTCATCCCAGGGCTGTCTACGAGCCGTGTCTAGGAGAGTCTTTGATAAGAAATGATATGTTTTGATGACATGACGAACCCTAAGGAATCAGATACAATTAAGTTCATCTGTCTGAACTTAGTTAACCTTATGATATCTCATATCTTTGCTCGTCTAACATGCTCTTTGAAGGATCAGATACCTGCAGAAATTTCTCATATATGAGAGACCAGATATGTTGATTCAGAAGGACCATATGAGATCAGGTCTCCAGCCTGCTCAACCAACAATGCATCTGTAGAGCTACTGACAGTGTATCTAGTACTTACAATGTGTTCGAAGAACAGATGAGGAACCAGGTTCCTCCAGATAAAGGTTCTGGTCACTGAAGCTGAAAGTCCAAATCTACAGCTGTAAAGTGAGCGAATGTAAAGTACAATGCAGCTATACAACAGTACCTCATCAAGGCCGACTGATTAACGGTCCAAATTTCATGAGTGGTCATCTCTATTCTCTCTCTCTCCGTTCATATAAAGACATCATCTTCTAAGATAAGACTCATTCTTGCACAATCCGAAAATTGCTCCATCCAAAGTACAAGTCTCTACCTTTCAAGGTGTTCCTTAAGAACATAGCCACAGTAACCTGAAGGATCAGGTCTAGAACTGAAAAAATGTTTTAGGTCTTTAGGTTAAGCTATTTGTAGGTGTCCTAAATTCTCAAATTTGCTTCCACAAGCTCTTGAGTGGTACACTAGGCTAGAGTTAACTTAGTTGTAGTAGTGTGTGGCTAGAATTAGTCACTGTGGTGAATTCTCAAAGGGGGGGGGTGCTTTGAGTGGTACACTAGGCTGAGGTAAGTCTAGGTGTATTAGTGTGCTTGGCTAGGGGTAGTCAAGGGTGAGGGTTGCATAAGCATTATTGTAAGGGTGAGGGATTATAGGAGTTAATTCCTAGCTTACGATAGAGTTGTAACCTGAGTTGCTCGGTTAGTGGAGTTGAAATCCTACAGGGGTAGGTTATGCTTTTTAATCCCTTGAGCAAGGGGTTTTTCACATAATAATCTTGTGTTGATTCTCGTACTGCATTGCATAAGGGAACTCGTACACGACCGGGTCCCTCAAATACTATTTGCTAGACATATGGCCTGCATCAGTCTTGTTTATGGGTGTGCAGTACACCACACTTATAAACAGGAGGCTGCAGGATATTTAGGAAAATTGACCTTTCTTTCTCATCTTAGATCGTGCGATAGAGCTATGTTATGAGGATTCTCTTTTCCTGATTGTGCGCTATGATTTTAGTAATGCTTGTGAAGAGGAAAGCTTCAGCAACCTAGAAGGGAAAATCAGTGGCAGGTAGGAGAACTAGACAGGTATCGTCTATAGATATCGAGGATGGCGAGTCCCGGAATGAGGTTCCATCTCGGTCCTCTCATACTCCGCCCGCTCCAGAGGAGCATAGAAGAGCTTCAGCCCCAACTCCAGCTCCAGCTCCAGCATCCCCAGTTCTTCCACCAGATTCTTCATGCTAAGAGATAAGAGAAGCTATTCAGTTGTTGATCCAGTTAGTAGCCGCTCAGGCCCAGCGTCAGGGTACGAGTTATGGGGATAGTGATGTTAGTGCCAGAGTTTGAGATTTTATTAATTTAGACCCTCCAGAATTCTTTAGGTCAAAACCAAATGACGACCCGCAAAACTTTATAGATGGGATGTTGAGGACGTTGTGGGTGATGCATGCTTCAGACACTGAGTCAGTAGAGTTGGCTTCTTATAGACTATGAGATATTGCTGTTCATTGGTATGAGACATGGTTGTCGTCTAGAAGAATTAATGCACCTCCACCTGTATGGAAGGATTTTACAGATGCCTTTCTCTGACATTTTTTGCTGCCAGAGATTCGACGGGCCAGAGCTGATAAGTTCCTGAACATTAGACAGGGGAACATGAGTGTTCGGGAGTATAGTCTTCATTTTAATTCATTGGCTAGGTATGCTCCAGCTATGATAGCTGACATGGGAGACCGATTTTTACCAATTTTTGAGTGGATTGGGACCACATTTGATTGATGACTACTTGACGGCCTCACTTCAGATAGGTATGGATATTTCCCGCATTCAGGCACATGCTCAGAAACTTAAGGAGCCTCAGCAGCAGCGGAGGGTCGGGCATGAGCATGATAGAGGTTATAGTAAGAGAGCTAGATCTTGGAAGTGCTGTTAGTGAGTTCAGAGGCGGTCAGAGGCAGTAGTATTCTAAACACTCAGCCCATTCAGCGACTAGTGCACCTCTGCGATTTGTAGGTTAGAGATTTGATCGATCTATTTATTCAGGACTGGGTTAAGGTTCTAGAGCCTCAGGTTCTCAGTATAGAGGTGAATCAGGTCAGATGACGCCACCTTAACCATGATGTACTCAGTGTGGTAAGCTACATTCTGGACAGTGCCGCTTGGGTTCGGATGCTTGTTATGCCTGCAATCAGCCAGACCATGTTATGCGTGAGTGTCCAACGAGAAGTGGTAGAGGTGTAGTTCAGCCTACCGGATCAGTAGCTGGTTCGTCATCATCTGTACACCCTTCGGGGCAAGGCTCTCAGATATCATCAGGCGTGGTAGAGGCAGAGGGGGAGCGTCTAGCTCGAGCGGTCCTTAGAACCGCATTTATGTACTGGCTAGTCGACAGGATCTCAAGTCTTCGCCTGATGTTGTTACATGTATATTATCAGTATCTTCTCATGACGTAGATGCATTGATTGTTCCATGTTCTACATTATCGTATATTACTCCTCTTATCGATGGTCAGTTTGGGGTGAAACCTGAGTCGATTAAACCCTTTGAGGTGTCTACACCCATTGGTGACCCAGTGATAGCTAGACGGGTACATAGAAATTGTGTGATTATAGTCTGTGATCGTCATACTATGACAGATTTGATTGAATTAGATATGATAGACTTTGATATAATTATGGGTATGGATTAGTTGGCTTCTCGTTATGCTAATGTTGATTGTAGAACGAAGATGGTTCGATTTCAGTTTCCAGGAGAGCCAGTTCTAGAGTGAAAGGGTAATACAGCATCACCAAGAGGTAGGTTTATTTCCTATGTCAAGGAAAGAAAGATGATTGCCAAGGGTTGTATCTATCATTTAGTTCGGGTTCAGGATGCAGAATCGAAGCCACCGACTCTTCAGTCTGTTCCAGTAGTTAATGAGTTTCCAGATGTATTTCTGGATGAGCTTCCAGGTCTTCCACCAGAGGGGGAGATTGACTTTGCTATTGACGTATCACTAGATACTCAACCAATATCTATTCCTCCTTATAGGATGGCGCCTGTGGAGTTAAGGGAATTAAAAGAGCAGTTGAAGGACTTGCTTAAAAAAGGCTTTATCAGGCCCAGTACGTCAGCGTGGGGAGCACCAGTGTTATTTGTGAGAAAGAAAGACGGCTCCTTGCGAATGTGTATTGATTACAGGTAGTTGAATAAGGTGACAATAAAATAAGTATCCACTCGCGAGGATTGATGATCTATTTGATCAGTTGTAGGGTGCTAAATGGTTCTCGAAGATAGATTTGAGGTCAGGGTATCATCAGGTGAGAATTAGATAGAAAGCCATTCCGAAGACAGCTTTTAGAACCAGATATGGTCATTTCGAGTTTCGTGTAATATCGTTTGGGTTGACTAATCCATCGGCGGTATTTATGGATTTAATGAACAACCTATTCAGACCCTTCCAAGATCTATTCGTGATTGTGTTTATTGATGATATTCTGGTATATTCTTGATCTGAGGCAAAGAAAGCAGATCATTTACGTGTTGTCCTTAGAGTTCTTCAAGCTCAGAAGATGTATGCAAAATTCTCTAAATGTGAGTTCTGGTTGAACTCTGTGACTTTACTGGGGCATATTATTTCAGATGAGGGTGTCAGAGTGGATGCGCAAAAGATTGAAGCCGTGAAGACTTGACAGAGACCCACAACACCCACGGAGGTTCGTAGTTTTCTGGGTTTGGCAGGCTATTATAGGAGATTCGTAGAGGGTTTTTCTTCCATTTCTGCACCACCGACGTAGCTGACTCAGGAATCAGCTAAGTTTCAATGGTCCGAGGCTTGTGAGCGCAGTTTTCAGGAGTTGAAGAACATACTGACTTTAGCACCAGTTCTAACACTTTCGGAGGGGTCGGAGGGCTATGTTATTTATTGTGACTCTTCAGGTGTTGGGTTAGGTTTTGTGTTGATGCAGCATGGCAAGCTTATAGCTTATGCTTCAAGGAAGTTGCGAAAACACGAGAAGAACTACCCGACCCATGATCTGGAATTGGCTGCGGTGATTCATACATTGAAAATGTGAAGGCACTGTTTATATAACATCCATGTTGATATCTATAAGGACCATAAGCGCCTTCAATATATTTTCAAGCAGAAGGAGTTAAATTTGCGTCAAAGGAGATGGTTGGAGCTATTGAAAGATTATGATGTTAGCATCTTGTATCATCCTGGAAAGGCGAACGTAGTAGCCGATGCCCTTAGCTGTAGATCCATGGGTAGCTTATATGATGTTCAGCCAGAGAAAAGGGAGTTAGTTCGTGAGCTTCAGCAGTTAGCTAGCCTAAGAGTTTGATTATTGTACTCACGCGATACAGGGGTTACTATTTAAGATTCAGCAGCCTTATCTCTAGTAGTTGAGGTTAAGGAGAATCAGTATGAGGATCCTATGTTAGTCCATTATAGAGATACAACTCCTCAAAAGAAAAAGTCACCATTTGAGATTTCTGCAGATGGAGTTCTCAGATATCGAGGCAGACTATGCGTTCCTGATGTTGCAGGATTACGTCGTCAAATTTTGGGAGAGGCTCATTATTCCCGTTACTATATTCATCTAGGGAAGACAAAGATGTATCATGATATTAAGGAAGTTTACTGGTGGGACGGAATGAAGAAAGACATAGCAGAGTTTGTAGCTCAATGCCCTAGCTGTCAGCAGGTGAAGATTGAGCATCAAAAGCCTAGTGGATTATTGCAAGCTGTTGAGATTCTGATGTGGAAATAGGAAGTAATTAATATGGATTTCATTACAGGCTTGCCAATTCTCAGCGTAAGTTTGATTCCATATGGGTAATTGTGGATAGACTTATTATATCAGCCCATTTTCTGCCTGTCAGGACTACGTACTCAGCCGAGGATTATGCGAAGTTTTGTATAAAGGAAATAGTACTACTCCATGGTGTTCCGATAGCCATTATCTCTGACAGGGGTGCACATTTTACAACTAACTTCTGGAAGTCCTTCCAAAAGGGTTTGGGACTCAGGTGAGTCTTAGCACATCATTTCATCCTCAAACAGACGGACAGGCTGAGCGCACTATTCAGACCCTCGAAAATATGTCACGGGCATGTGTACTAGACTTTAGGGGTAGCTGGGATGATCATTTGCCGCTTATTGAGTTCGCGTACAACAATAATTATCATTCCAGTATCCAGATGGCCCCGCATGAGGCTTTATATGGGCTGAAGTGTAGATCACCGATTGGATGGTTTGAAGTAGGGAAAACTAAGCTAGTAGGGCCATATTTGATTCAACAAGCGGTAGAGAAGGTCAAGCTTATTCAGGATCAGTTATTAGTAGCTTAGACTCGTCAGAAGTCCTATGCGGATAATCGCCGACGAGACTTAAAATTCTAGGTTGATGACTGGGTATTCCTAAAGGTATCACCTATAAAAGGTGTTATGAGATTTGGAAAAAAGGGTAAGCTTAGTCCTCGGTACATTGGGCCTTACAGGATTGTACGCAGAGTGGGCCAGGTGGCCTATGAGTTAGATCTACCTTCAGACTTGGAGTCAGTCCATCTAGTTTTCCATGTATCAATGCTACGTAAGTGTGTTGGAGATCCTTCTATAATTGTACCCGTAGATGATGTTCAGGTTACCGAGAAATTATCATATGAGGAGGTTCTCAATCTTTATCCTAGCCAGATAGTTTCAGAGATTGAGGACTAAAGATGTAGCTTCAGTTAAACTCTTTTGGAGAAACAGGAATATCTGGAGATGACTTGGGAAGCTAAAGAATATATGAGATCCAGGTATCCGCACTTGTTTCCACTCCCAGAGGAGGTCCAAACTGAGACACCATTACCCTCAGGTGCGTAATGTTTTATTATTTATGATTTCTAGTCGTGCAAGGCCATTGTTGTTGTGGCCCTGCATGGCAATGTATAGTTTGGGGTTGCTGCATGACAGGTTGGTAGAAGTGCAGTTACATAGGAGACCCTGCCAAAATTTATATAAAATCCCTAAGAGACGAAATGTTCTAAGGGGGAAGAATGTTATGCCTCGGAAGATGTTGCGTCGTTATACCATATTTTGTTTAGAATAAGCTTGAGAGGAGGTTAGGGCTACTTATATGGTTAATGAAGGTTTACATAAGTTTTAAGGAGAGATCATAAGGATCGGAGGTCAAACGAATAGAAAAGAACACATTTTCGCGAAAAGTGGGGATTGAGGGCAGTTTGCGGCCGCATATTGAGTTTCTGTGTGCAGTAAATTGGTCACAAACTTCCATTTTCTCGGCTGCTCACTATCTAACACCACCCCAAGATGTGGTGGAGATATATGGCCGCAAATTGCCACTTGCTAGGCCACATCTCCATAGCAAGTTGAGGCGGAGGGGCGGTTCAAGGGCTTTTTAAAGTTCTAAAAAGCCCCATTTCATGTATACACTTTCCATACTTCTCTCTATAACTTATAAAGTTGTTCTTAAAGGTTATCCATCATTCCAAATCATTCCAAACCATCACAAGAGAAGACCAAGCTCTAAAACCCCAAGCTAGTTCATGGAAAATGATTATTCTTGCTTCTACTTGATGATTTGGTGAAATTAGTCTTGGACTAAATTGTGGGTGAAGTTCTTCTAGTATAAGGTATGTTCTTCATCTTATTTCTTATGTTGAGTTGACTTGAAGGTTTAGCAAGTCTTAAAATGAAGAGATTCATAGTAGAGAAGTGACAAGGTACTAAGTTGAAGATGATGGATATGGGTTGTTTTTGAAAGGGAGTTTTGGATTGAATTAAGTTTCATTTGAATGTAATATCTTGGATATGGTATCGTTGATGTTATTATTGTTGTTTGGGAGTTGTTTTGGAGTTTGGTAGAAGTAGATGATATGGGGGAAGTGCTAGCCAATTTTCACTAGCTCACCAATTAATTTAGTTTGACTTTATGAGAGTTTCAATGACTTGACCTTGGTATGAATCATCTTAAATGTAGATTTGCAAGCTCGGGAGGATAGACGTTGAGTGGTTAAGTAGACGACGAGCTATGTTAAGGCTATCCCTTTCTTTCATATGGCATTGTAGCGGGTCGTATTTTTTCCGATTCGTATTTGCACTTGCCTCATTTAAAAAGGAAAGTGTCCCAGGAAAGTACGGTTGTCAATCGTACAAGGAAAAAAGGAAAAAATATACTTCTACGTGGATGGTGCTCTAAATGGACATTGTTTTTAGAGTCGCCACCTAACTTATAGGTAAGTTAGGAAAACCAGTTCGAAAGGGTTCATTTAAAACGGCTAAGTTTTAAAAGAAGCCAATCTATACCAAAGTTTGGAGAAAGGTTCTGGTGATCCCCCAGGAAAGGTGTTAGGCACCCCGATATTAAGGATCCGTAAAATACGATTGACATACGGGTTCTAATAGTATGCCTTGTAGATGTAAATTATTTTTGATAAAAACTGCTTTTGTTTTATATTTCCGCAAATAAAGGTTCGTCATTCATGCAAAAACTACTCATTTTTAAGAAATAAAAATAATAGAGTTTTGCCCAAAATTGGGCATTTTGGGTTTTGGACTAGAACACCTAGATCAAAACCCGAAGGCATTAACCTAAGTAGAACACCATGTAAGCCAACCCGAGTTTGGAAAAAGGGTTTTTAGTTTAAGTTTTTAAAAGTTTTTATTTAAGTGTAGAAAATACTTTAAGGCATACGATTATTGTCCATTTGTCAACTATATATATATATATATATATATATATATATTTATCAATTTTAATCCAATTTTAGTCTTTTTTAGATAGTCCAAGTTTTTGGAAATCCAAATCAGTCCGCAAATCTTAAATCAGTCCATATAGTCCATAAGTCCACAAAACAGTCCACAAGTTTCTTAAATAATCATTTCAGTCCTCATATTTTAAAAATCGATCAGTTTTCATCCAAATTGCGAAATAGTATTAATTTTAGGAGAGTTGTATGAGTCATATCTCTTTATTCGAATCAATTTGTAATATTTTGAAAAGTCAAGTTTTGGCAACTCTTAAGCTATTGGA
Source organism: Lycium ferocissimum (assembly GCF_029784015.1). Taxonomy (NCBI): domain Eukaryota; kingdom Viridiplantae; phylum Streptophyta; class Magnoliopsida; order Solanales; family Solanaceae; genus Lycium; species Lycium ferocissimum. The sequence continues at coordinate 10,039,078 of NC_081352.1, forward strand.
TAATTTTTAATGGTTGCAATAAATAAAATAAATGCTCAAATTTGAAATATAAAATTCGTAAGTAAAGAGATAAGGAATTGGGCCGACCAAGTCCAATAAGAATGTGTTATGTATTTGGGGTAACCTCGGGTCCAAAATACGTATGCTCCAAGAGATGGGTTGACTCGATCTAGATACGTTAATGGGCCCCAACCCACGGGTTTGGGTGGACAAAAATACAAACGAGTATACATGACATTATAATACATCCACAAATTAAACTCGAGTAATAAAATTAAAGCCTACAATTATTAAATAGCCAAAAAATGAAATACAACATTTATTGGGCCAAGCCCATATATAATGAATCGTAACAGCAGTTATCTCAACAAATAAGGAGGCCCAGAGGAACAGGCCCAGGATGCAAGTAACAGGCCCAAGGCCATTTCTTTTCAATTTTTCTAAGTGATCAGGCCATGGTATACATGATATACCACTGGTATACCCATAAAAATAGAGAGCAAAACCCCCGAGAGGGCATACCTTCTATACACCTCAATATACACTATATATTCAACTGATATTAACCCTCAAACTCCTTACTTAAATCTTAACAGAAAACTTCAAATCTACTCAATAATCCTAGCAGTCCCCAAACTCATATTTTAACTATAAGTAAGGCCAAACAAGCAAGCATAGTTTCAGGACTAGTTACAAACACAAAACAAAGGTGTCACAGAGTCATTTAGCAGGCAACCAGAAGAAGAAAACCAGAGTAGTTTTAAGCAATGCAAAGGTGGGTAATGCAAGGCACATTAAATTTCACAACTCAGAACACAGCAATGGCATGTCAAGAGGAGGCATGGCAGATTTCAGAATGGCAAATGAGTAGCAACAATAATGGCAGAGTAAGAAAAACAAAGCAGTACAGAAACAAAAGTGAAATGTGACAAGGCAAAGGCCACAATTGTCATACTCAAAATCTTAATTTCTAATTCTTTTCTAGGAGATGAATAGTTAATAAAGGCAAGGTGATACATTATCTAGTCAAGAGTTCATTTTTAGTCAAGAAGAGACTAAACCAAGTGCCAGAAAACCATTTTTTCTAACCCATCCCCCTTACCAGAAGTCACAAAGGAAAGTTTTTATGGTTCAAAGTGATTTTACTGCCAGTTTTAGCTTAAACAAATTTAAATATCAGTCAGGTTTAAAGTACAGGTCCCATATGTATCCCTTAACTTTCTAAACTCTGGTTCAAGTTTAATGTTGGGCACAAAAGTTTCAACTGATCAAAAGGATCATCTCAGTATATAAGCAGTTCCCAAGAACATTTGCAGGGTCTTAAAATGATAGTTTTAGCTTAGTTTCATTCTCAGAATTAAAACAAACAGGTTTAACACAAATGTAGGATCAAACAGGATCCAACTAAGGTGTAATAGGTAATCAAGACAAGGCCAGCAAGCTCACAAGAAGGTAAAAGGGAATATGAAGTTGTCCTAGGTATAAACATGATCCAACTACAGTCACAGTAAGTCATAATAGTAGAAAACTCATTAGGAGCAATTACGGGTCCCAAGAAGCCTATACTATGGCTGGAGGAGCGTTCATGATATTGTCCTAGGCTTAAAACAATCATATTAAACATGTCATGGTTACAAACAAAGCAAGCAGAGGTGGGAAATCACATATATGAACCACAGGAATCCACAGACAAGTTATGAAGTCAAGTATACATAAGCAGGTGCCACATTTGTTCTCTTTAAAGCAATTCTAGTTTTAGTTTTGCACTACACTAGGCATAGCAAGATCCAATTTTAACAAGTTCACTATATAGCCTCAGACAGCAAGATTTGATTAAAGACTTAGTCTAAAACAGGGATGCAAGTCAAGGCATGAACTTAAGCTATAACAACTGTCACAAGTTCTAAGCACTTAGGTAAAATCTTAAAGGAATGGTTAGTCCTAAACCAATTCTTAGGGAGCTAGTATGGTCCAACAGTACAAACCAAAACTCATGGCAGTCTATATTAAGCATACAACTAAGGATAATGCGCAAAAGCGGCTCAGTGTTCACAAGATGACCAGGGAAATTTCATGCTACTTTTCCTAAGTCAAATGATGTTGTATGCAAGAACAGTGTAGACAAACAATGTATAGGGAACAACATATGCAAGTTACAGGATCAAACATAGGAAAGGAGGGAGGGAAGACCTGAACTATCACTACACTTAGTTTCAGAATTCCTTTTAAGGTCCAATTTTAGCTTTCCTTATATGATTAACTTATAATAATCTGGCAAGCGGGGAGTAATTAAAGTCTATCTAATCAAAGTAAGCTCACAAAGTGTATGGTAGCCTGGACAAACAACTAGTTTTGAAAAGAAAGGGCAAATCACAGCAGGATCACAAACAACATACTAGCAGCCTAGCTTTCTAACTTTTAGTTTTTTACAAGGAAACCAGTTCTCCCCCTTCCCATGGTTTGTTTCCTTATAACAGTTCCCCAGAACAAATGATTAACACCCACACAAGACCAGACAAGACTCAAACTATTCCAAAAAAAAAAAAAAAATAGCAAGACAAGTCATAAATCCACCAAATTCCATATTTTTTAGACATACTCTTAGTTTTTAGAGGCTTCAAGCCATACCTAACAGTTTCAGGATTCACAAAGCAAATTTAGGGAGTCATTTTTTTTAACCTTTTCTAATGCTTAGCGGGGATTCAAGGATAATAAAGGTAGACAAATGAGGTAGGGCAATCACAGAAGCGTACAAGTCTTTTTCTTATTGCCTTAACAGTCACAAGTATGAGAATAAGGGAGATGAAAAAACTCTTTTTTGTAAATTTTTGAAAAGGAATCAATCTTAAAAGGGTGAAAACAAGTTCAAAACAAATAAAGCAAGCATACAGAGATTCAAATACCTTCTAGTCTACTACATGTAGACAGCACAGAAACACACAATCACATTCAAGCTTTCAAGTTATTTTTTAGTTTATCTCAGTACCAAAACTTTTCAAGATCCAGAAAATATGTGGCAGGTTCTACTTCAATACTAACAAAACTTCAGAGATGTGCACAGACAGGCTAATACAAAAGAAAATATAGGCTCAAATGCCATTTTAAACACTAGCTCTTGACCGAAGACTATCTAACCATTTCAAAAAGTATCAAAACCATTTTAAGACTTCTTCTAAACTAGGCCTTGGGTATTAACAACAAGCATGGGAACACAATCTCATTTTTTAAGTTTTCAAAACAGTTTTTTAGACAAAACATTGGCAGCCATCTATAGGAACAAACACTATCTATACCTTATTTAAAAATCATTGTATCCAAGATCAACAAAACAAACTGAACTTAAAACAAGTCAATACAAGATCAAAGGAAACACAGAATCCTTAAATAGTAGCCAAACACACAGAGTGAAAGATAATGCCTCAGAATTTCAACATAACCAATGTAACAGTAAACCAAGGTCCAAAACTAACATCCCACTCCTTTAAAAAACTTATTCGTCTAAAACTTCCTCGTAAAATAACTTTTGACGAAAACAAGACTTATAATACGTAGTTTTAAAATACAAGCTTTAAAACAAGCCCAGTATTGACATAGTTCCGAGCAATATTTAAAAATGTAAAAAAATGCGGTCAAAATGAGCCATAATTCATACGTCGTTTTAATTAGTAATTTTTCCGACTTAGACGGAGCGGGATATTTATCTTTATTTCAAAACATGTTTGTGAAAGTAAATAACTTGTAATTTCTCGTAATTGTCCATTTCATGAAATAATAATTAAACGTCAGTTTTGCAATTTTCTCAGGACTTTTAAAATTTTAATTTTTAAGGGTGCATCCTTGCTCCGTCTTTGACTCGGGAAATTTAAAAATTAAAATACGCATCTTATGATGTGAAAATTAGGTGTCAACTGGCATGATCATATTGATACAAAACTTATACAAATGATGTCCAAAGTGATCCTAGAAATAATAGAAGCTCAGGTTTCTTAATGTTCTTATGATTTTATTGATCTTGTCTCATGATTATTGATATTATTTATGAAATTATTGATCTTATTTATGATTGTTAATCTTGTCTTACGGTTATTGTTCTTTCAAGGTGAGATATGTTCGTAATGATAGTTCCATAATGGTAATCAGAGATTTACCGACCTTACGTCACTCCGATATAGTTGCAAAATTTATTTTTACTCTCATGCATCCATTATATATATAGCTATTTTCTCACAAGGAGTCGCTAAGATAGTCGGCTGGGTACGACACCTATTGTGCACACCACTACAGTTGGGTACAGATAACATCGAGTCATATTATGGCCTGGTACGGATGACATCGAGCCTATATGGTCGGGTACTGTATTATGCTATATGTATATGGATGAAAATGTTTTTTTAAGAGGAAAGCATGTATGATATCCATCTTAAGTGGCATTCAGATGTACAGGTTACCTCTCTCATCTCATATTACTTTCATATCTTTATTATGTTGTTATTCATACCTTACATACTTAGTACACTATTCGTACTGACGTCTTTTTGTTTGTGGAAGCTGTGTTCATGCCCGCAGTAGACGTGGAGACGGCGGCACCTTAGTCTCGCTTTCTCGCCCTTTGTGCGTAAGCGCTCCGCTTGTTCCGAGCTAGTCAGCTTGGTACGATTATTTTATGTACATATATGGGCATGGCGGGTCTCATCTCGTCCTTATTATGTTATGCACTCCCGTGTAGAGGCTCGTAGACAGTATACAAGTTCTTTGATACCGTTGTTGTATCATTGTTTTGGTAGCCTTGCAGCCGAGTACTTGAGAACAGCTTTGATATGACGTATATATGTATATATCTTTTAGGCTTGCGTCCCTTACGGTTTATGGAACTTAACAGTTAGCATTATGTCCTACTCAGGTATGATAGTGAGATGTATGTATGTAATGTCGTGCTCGGTAGGTTAGCTTCGGGTGCCTGTCATGGCTCTATGATTGGGTTGTGACATTCTTGTTTTGATGCGACTGCTGCAGTAGATGGGTCCGCTATAGCGACTCCGCCACAGCGAGACGCCAGTCGCCGCCGTGAGGATTGGGAGTTAATGAGGTCTACCGTAGCGGTGGGTTAGACCGCTATAGCGAGACCGCTGCAGCGAACATAATGATCGCTGTAGCGGTTGACGGGAGGCAGAAACCCACTTTTATGTTGATAATTTCGAGTCATTGGTCCCATAACTCCAAAAACAGTTTTCAAGAGAAAAAGAGGCGAAGATTCTATAGCTTTGGTGGATTCTCCCTGAGGATAAATATTAACCAATACTTGTTCCTTTACCTTCATTCCATTACTTGTTCCTTTACCTTCATTCTTTAAGTTTCCACGGTTTTTAAGGTCCATTAATGGTGGGTGAAAGCTCCAGAACCCTAAATTCATGAAACCCCTATTGGAAATTATGAAAATGGTTTATATTACTGTTTATATCATCTAAGAGTGTAGGTTATCACCTTATAGGATCGGAATGTTGTAATCATTGTGATAATTATATATTGAGACTTAGGGGTTCACCCAAATTGGAGTTTTTTTCCAAAAATCTGATTTGAAGGGTCTAAAGTGGTTAGAAACCGTTAAATTGAAGGATTATGATTTTTGGGACTGAGGGTAGGATAAATTCACCCTTAAATTCTGGTTTCGCCATTCGGATGGTTAGGCGCATTTTGGGCGCTATTGTCCCAAATGTGAATTTTGTTTGATTAGATGGCCTGTTGCTTGCTTAGCATTATGGTGTGTTGTTATTTACTAGACTGCTATCGTTCTGGGGAGTTTTGAAAATAGAAGGCTCTGTGGAGTAGTTCGTGGCTCCTGTTCTGCATTCGAGGTAGGTTACAGCTTACTTTAGTTAGACTTTGATTAGCGAAACTTATATATTGTACAGAATTGACAGGAGAAAGCATGATTAGGTCTTTGGACACGGTGTTTGGTTGGATGATTATCTAGGTTGGTATGATTTCTGATTATGTGGGCTTGTCGCCATTACTTTATGTATTGAATAAGAGGTGTATTTGTTGTGATATGAGGAGGAAGGACTTAATATATACTCGTGTTATTGATTGTAGCTTGTTTCCTTGTTATTGTGATTAGGCTTGTTACTTAATTTGTTGTGTTGTGATACGCATGGTACTCATTTTTCTCTCGTTATGTCATTTATCATCGGAAAAAAGAAGGATAACGAGATTTGTCCCTGAATCGCGTTGTATAATTATGACGACATCATGCATGGCATACATTCTCATTCCGACATGTATGTTGATATCGAATTATGACTTGGTACCGATGATGATACATGAGAAAGTGGAGCATTCCGTGACACAAGACTTAGTTGTAAGGTGTACATGCTATATCTGGAAGTAAAAGGGCGTCAAATACGTTTTATGACGTCATGGTTGAGCTGATTTAGCTAAGTCCTGATATGGCTTATGGCATTGTGACTTGCATTTTCATTGGCATTTGATTGCATTGATTTTCATGCTTACTTTTGAGTTGGTGTTTCATATTGGGGTTCTAGACTTGAACCATATCTTGAATACTCATCTTGCATACATTATATGTTTAAAAGGCATATCCGACAAAGCCGCGAGGATGTGGCCTATCTTGATATATACTAAAGGCATATTTGACGGGGTGAGGGTGTGTCTTGTTTGTGAACTTGTGATCCGAGGACTGTTTCGGAGTGAGGGGTACATGGACTTCGCGGGTCCCCCATGAGTCATGACTATTGTGCAAACAATACCACTAGCATGTGTGTACAGGTTTGAGGTATTTGGCCATTGCATTGCATTACACATCATTACATATTATCATGCATCATCATACAACTCTTTATTTTTGATTTGGTATGGTCGGTTCGTATTATTGTGGTGTCATAGATCGGATTATGGAATGGGTTAGATCGCTGGGTAGTGACTTTGCCTAGGTCAGAACTTGGGTTGTGATTATCAATTGAGATTATTGTGATAAGACAGACTTGTAGTTTAGAAGCTTCATCTTAGGTGGTGATTCGGTTATGGGATATTTTGTGACTTGGTTTGAGTATTATGTGCTTACCCGCTATGTTGTTGATTTTATGCTTATATGTGTGAACCAATCTTAGTCACCTATGATGATTACTTCCACATGTTGTTTGTGCTAATGCTACTCTTGCTATACTCTTCATTTGAGTGCAGAGTTTGTTACTAGCTCTAGCTCCTATCGTCGAGAGTGATCCGAGTATACTTGACAGAGATTTCAGGGTGAGCTTTGGCTAGATCCGCAACCCTCGAGACTCTTCCTTGTATTTAACCGTCACTTTGTATTTCGAGACAAAGATGATATTTTAGATTTTTACTTCCTATCAGACTTGTATCCATGTAATAGTGGCTCCTGTACTAGTCCAGACCAGATTTTGGGGTTATTATTACTTCCGCATTTATTATCTATATGATTCGAATCTGTTAGCTAAATTTTTGTTTATTTTCGCATAATTCTTATAAATGATTAAAATGATTTGAGAATGGTTTGCCTACCTGGGGGGACTGTGTAGGTGTCATCACGATTCGCGAATTGGGTCGTGACATATTTAAACAATCATAACATCATTTTCGTAATTCAGTGTGTTTTCTCAAGGCCAATAAAAAAAATTGTCTTGAATTACTAGAATGACAAATAATTTGAGATAACTATTTTTAAAAAATCACGATAAATAATTTGAGACTAGAGGGTAATTACTTTCCTAAGTTTATATTTTTAGTAGGTATTTGTTTTATCTCTAAAATTTAAGTGTTCGGCATTGCATAGTTGCCGATAATTCCTTAGCTACCTAGTTGCCCTAGTATAATATTTCTGTAGATTCAATCTCACTCGTGTTGGTATTATATTGGGTAATTTACATAAATAACTACTATTTATAGGCGCCAACATGATATAACTATAATTTTGGTTATTACATTTCGTAGCTTGTATTTACCTTACTCATATGTTATGTATTCCGTTGTATTTAAATACATGAGTATATAAATTGATGTATCCTTTTTTTTTTTACTGTATTCAAGCTCTGATCAGCAAGGTCGACGTTACGACGTCCGACGACGACTAGATATGAAACTGGTTGAATGTATCAATTGTATTTGAATGTATTCGATCTCTGAAATAAAGTGACCACGCGTATTCACAACGACTAGATCTCAAGTCCGAATATAAATACTACTAGCGTATTCAACTATGGGTGTTTTGACTATATTTGAATGTATTCGAGCTCGATTGAGAAGAGGGAGAGGAAAAAGAGATTATTCAATTCTTACCGTATTAAAAAAAAAAAAAATTACACGAATATTCTATCGTATTAAATTAACTTTCATTTGTGACTATTTTTACACCGTATTCAATTCGGCAACAACAAAATTAAAAATTACAAGAGATTTGCCAAAATACAGCAAATATACTGTATTTACATTCTAAAATGCAAAATACACTAAAGTCCGGCCAGATCTGAGCTGGCCAAATCTGGCAAACACACTGTTTTCTGACCAGATCTGGAACACCACAGCGACACCACCATGTAAAGCACCACGACAACACCGCTAGATCTGAGACATCACAACTGCACCACTACATCCGAGAAACATATTGTTCTCTACAAAAATGATGTAATTTCGTTCGAAAACGACGCCGTTGTTAACCGTATCTAACGATAAACGTACCGATCGAGAGGATGTTAGTGTTACCTTTCACGCCGTTTATTCTCTCCATTCCAAACCTAACTAACTAACATCCACCCTCACTCATGACTTCTTTTGACGACGATTTCTCTCTCCTCGTGTCACGGCCCAACCCCCCGCAGGCCATGACTAGTGCCCGAGCCGGACACTCGTATACATACTTGTTAGATACAAATAACCCGAAACTAAACACAATATGGAAACTCAGAAGGACAAGACGTTATCTCTTAACGTCACGTATATATATATCAAGGG